>NW_019386399.1:42198-46441 GCF_000671375.1 Centruroides sculpturatus | reverse complement strand
GGTACAATAGTATCACAATTCGTTTTCTTGGAGTTTAATATTCTTTAAACTCTTTCTTAATTATATTTAAATAAATACTCAGTAATATAAATTTAAATGTATAGAAATTAATTAAAATGATAATATTATTAATAGTGTTACAATTTTATTATGTTTTTAGTTAACTTAATGAAATAAGTTATTTTTAAAATAAATTACCTTATTGCTGTAAAATTTATTCTTAAACTTTATTGATATCTGACCTCGATTTAGATTATTATATGAGTTCATAATTAAAAAAACGAAAATGTGTATAATAAGCGTTGTGTGTATGTATGTTGTAATAAAATGTGTGTAAACGATATCAGCGTTTCATTTTAAAAATTTAATATCTCTAATTATAGTTTATCAGTTAAACCATATAGTAATTCAAAGATTAATAAGTTTGTTTGATCACACAGTTTAAATCTGATTTAAAGAAAAACACTTTTTTAATATTATTATTATTGCTACTGTACAATATGAGTTAAATTCTTATACTTTATATTTTTTACTTTCATTTCATTTTAGTAACTAAATTTTTTTTTATTTTAAAAACATAAGTATCATTTCAATTCAATTACAATATAAATTTTAAGAATTATATTTTTACAGATTTTACATTAACATTTTGATTAAATGAATGGAATAATTGAATATAATCGTGTTATAATATCAAAAATAGGAAGATAAGATGTTTGCTATATCAATAAAAATTCAATATGGTTAGTAAAAAATATTTATGTATGAAATCTTTCGTTACTTTCTTATGAAATATAAAATGATACTAATACTAATTTTAATTTATATAAAATTACAGAATGCGATTTTAATAGATTTTGAAGCATTTCAAATGAAAGAGCATGAAATTATTTACTGACAGTTGGCTATAAAAGCATTACACAGTCATATAAAAGCTGTAATAGACATTTATATAGACTCTGTTAAAAAGTATCAACTATAGGCGAAAGATAAATGGCAAGTCAATTTTCTACCAAAAAAATCCACGAATTAAATTTTATAGATGAAAAACATTGGATATAACTGGTTGGATTAAACATAGTAATTTACAAAAGATATGAAATCATTTTGCAATGTATAACATATTATTTTTATTTAAAAATAGATAAATAAGAAAAAGAAACCTTTTTTAAAACTGGAGCTACAGTTATTTAGACATCGAACTTCTTCATTGTCAAACATCAGATAATATTTAAAAAATTGTTATTGCCACAAATATTATAAAAAAGATTGTTATCTTTGCCATATTTAATAAATAAGTAACAAATGTAATTTAAATAATTATTATATTAAACTATTTCTTTATTCTACTTTGTCTTATTTTTAAAATGTTATCTTAAAATGTCGTGTTATGATTTACTCGGATATTTAAACAAATTGTAAAAATTATTATTGCAAATTAATTTTATAATAATTAAAAAATATACATTAAACTTTGCCTTATTGTTTCAAGATATTTTATGAAAACTAAAAAAATAAAATGAATTGTAAAGTTTTTTAAATACTAAAATTATTATTGCTGATCATTTATTTTGAAATTATTAATCATAGTCATAATAATAATCAGTTTATTAACNTTTTTCGCGCGAAAAAAAAAATCTGAAAAAATTTGGAGACTTAAAACATTCCAAATATCAAAAAAAAAAAAAAAAAATTCAAAAATGGCCTTAAGGACCGTTAATCTGTGTGATGTTCACGTTTTTTGAAGTTTGATCTTGACAGACATAAGTTCATTCGAGATGGCGATGCATTGGTGCTTTTAATATGGAACCCAAGTCCTCCGAATTCTCTCTTTGCAAACAGACATTTGTCCGGAGCAATTTGTGAAAAAGACACTAGGTAGAAAGCCAATTCTTCCTGAGAATATCGAAGAAAGCTTCTGGAATATATATTGTTGATGGAGGTCATGTTTTTCTATTATAAAAGCATTTTTTCGATAAAATACATTGGAATAAATAATTTTGTACTAACCTCTTTGTTTTCGGATACATTAAAGCATGTTTTGAAAACATACAGTAAGATTCCATATTACCACTCGGTTTTCCCTAAGCCAACTTTCTGACTGTTTGTAACGAAGACTTCAAAAACAATACTTATAATTAAACTAGCGAAAAATGTAATTAGGAACATTTAGTTTACTAGTTACCAGTACTTTTTGCACAAAAAATGTGGGTGTAGTTATGATAACTTCTTTACAATTCACTATAATATAATTGGGGTCCATAATACCACCTTCTCTGCTGCTTATGCAAAGTCACAAGTCGTTTAAATTTAGCGCATTCTTTATGATGTAAAACAGGTTCGCAAGCCGTTGCTGCACTTGAAAGTGCTCCTAGTTTACTGAATTATCTACAATACGAGCAAACAGAATTTAGCAATAAAAATATTTTTTACAACTTAAAAAATATCCAATAATTATTTCAAAATATACATTTTGCATATTCTAACATTGTTAACGAAACTTATTGAGCTGAGATTAAAAATAACTGTAGGCCAGAAAATTCCTATTATCGATTGACGTCCTTAATTTCAAGAACGTGGTGAAATATACGACGAACGAGAAAAGCCGTGGACATCTGCACGTGCGGCCCTGAATAACTATAAAAGAACTTTCGGTGAAAATCGGAAGTCGTATTATTCCAATTCAAATATTTCCCCTGAAAGGTATTAGAGAAATGACCGGCACGACTCTGTTATTAAAGGAAAAGTATGATGAACTGTGCAGAGGTAAACAAACACTAATTTGAGTCGAGGTCATATATTTTAAATTAAATAAATGAAAAATATGATAAAAAAATTAATGCTCGTCATGCTGACGATGCTCGTTATCAACTTATCAGATATTAATTTTTCAGAAAATAAAGACAACGGCCAGGAGTTAAAAAAGAGTCTTCCGACTATGTCCATTTTACCATTTTTGTGGAATATTGTATTTTCTCAATGTGACAAACAATACCACGATTCATACATCGGCATTTGTAAGTCATTAATATTTTATTGAGTAATTTCACTGTTTATGAAGACATAAATATTTTTTTCGTAACTTTCCAGTGAATACAAATCTCTCTACCGGACTTCCTATGCTATTTACAAACGAGAAAGTCGTCTGTATAAACATATTTGGATATAAATTAATTTTTTTCTTACATCCAGAATCTGCAAAGGTAATAAAACATGCCTAGTTATGTAATATATTCATTACGAATGGAAATATTCAGTATTACGTTTTATAGGAAGTGTTACGAAGCAACAGTTTAACAAATAGGGATTCTGTCCATGATTTCTTCAAGCCACTTTTCGGAGACAACAGTTTTCTGTACAGGTAATGCATTATTTGATAATTAGTTTAAATATCGTTGTTTACAGTTTTCTGAATTTAATTAAATAAAGTTCTGACGATGATTGGAGAAGAAGAAGAAAATATTTCGCTCCACATTTTCATCTTCGGAATCTGAAAGATGATCAAAATGTATTTATGGAGCATTCAAACGTCTTAGTGGAAAAACTCAAACAATTGCAGAAGAATGAAATATTCGATATCCTGGAATGGATGAAATATTGCACACTCGACATCATTGCAGGTATTACTCTCTAATGTAAAATATTTTATTATGTATTATAAATATCAATTTGTTCATACGAAAACATAAAATAAAATATTTATGTTGCCCACATATTACTCATCACGTAAAGAAAGCATTAAATGAATTTAAAAATATATATATATATATACATATATATATATATGTCACTGCAAGAACAGTAAGCTACTGAACTTTCTTTAAAGAAACCAACAATGGACAGGGGCAGGATTTCAAACAGTTTTTTTTTTACCACTTACAGGTTTCACGGTGATTACGGACTTATTCATGTAAAATTCTAACACAGAGGACGACTTTCCTTCTTGTGAAACTGCCATTTTTTTAAAACTATCCATTTTTTTTAAAACTATCCGTGTCTAGCAACAGAAATTATAACTAAATCTGATTATAATCAATTTTGTATGGCCTAAATGATTATTTTTTTTGTTTCTTTTTTGTTTCTGAAACTTTTTTTTTCTGCGATTTCTTCCCGAAACTGAATATCATTTACAAACGACGTATGTTTATTTATTTAAAAAAATATAAATATCAATTTATTTCTATGTAGACATAGCAGTAGGAGTTTCTCTACATTCTCAGACTACGAACGATCAAGAATATGT
>NW_019386399.1:29860-37445 GCF_000671375.1 Centruroides sculpturatus | reverse complement strand
ATTTTTGCTTTAGAAAACAAAATTATCAAATTATTCAAAAGATTTCTAGATTTAACCATAATATATTTACAGTGTTTTTCAAAAGACAAATTAAAGGTCCATATAAGACCTAAAAACTTCTTTTCGTCAACAATATTTAATTTTTCATCGTGAATATAGAAAGACATGACTTTTTTGGACATTCTATTTCCGATTCTGAAAATCATAACCTCAGATTTATTTGGATTAATTTTGACCTACAACTTGTTTAAATATTCAGTTATTTGTAAAATTTTACGTCGAAGAGCAACTGCAGAAGGAGCAACAATGACTATATCATCTGCATAGGATAATGAATGAATACAAATGTTTTCAATATATATTCCGTCATTTTCATTCGTAAAACAATCGTTCAAATTAAATAGGTAAAAGTTAAATAAATAAGGAGACAGAGGATCACCCTGTAACAATCCCCTGCAAACTGAAAATGGATTTCCACATACGTTATTTTGTTTAATTATAACATTATAATTGCCATAAAGTTGACCAATAATATTTACTAATTGTCGCGTCAGGCCGATTCCTGTCTCATTTGATGATTAATTAATTTTCGTAAGACTCACCTGACCGTCTTGTTCGTACACGAGGTTCCCTTCGTATCTCCAACTAAGAAAAGTTCACCAAGTTCGTCCTTTTAAATTTTATTCACACAAAAAACCAACAAATCGACTATATACAATAATTCGATAGGAAGAGCATCCCGCTATGTTCTCGCACCTTTTTGGAACTTAACACCACTGTCTTGGTGTTGCCAACTCTCTTCAATCATAATATTAAACATTAAATATTAACAATAAAAAAAACGATTAAAACCGCCCGCCATCTAGCGGGATGGATAGGTCACTAATCGTTTACTAGCTTCATGTTTAAGTAATTTATTTTGAAGCAGTTTTGTGCATATTGAATCATATGCTTTGGATAAATCCAGAAAAATAGCAAAAACTTTGTTTCTTTTTTTTAATAACTGCAGTTGAATTAATGTCATTAAAACAAATAAGGCTTTTTGCGTGCCCCCATTGGCTACATAAGCATATTGAGTAGGATTGTGTAGATTATTTGTTTTTGTCCACATGTTCAATCTTTTGGCTAAAATAGCTGTGAAAATCTTTCTGAAGTTTGATAATAACGCAATAGGTCGATAATTTGCAGGATTGTCTTTGTGACCATGTTTGTGTATCATAGATAAAATCGCCTCTTTCCAATTTAATGGAATTTCTCCACTAGAGTAAATATTATTAAAGATTCTGCTCAAATACTGTATTAATTTGAAAGGCAAAAGTTTAATTATAGAATTAGGAATGCCATCTGATCCAGGAGCCGATTTTCTTTTTAATTTGTTAATACATTCTTGAATTTCCTGAACATCAAAAGTTTCATTTTGTTTTATGTGAAGAACTGTCAAATCTTCAATGTGAATATTCGCCTGGTTATATAAATATTCATCCAAAAATTTTTGAAAATAATCAAACCAATCCTCATCACTAATAATTCTTTGCTTGGTATACCCTTGTCTCTTATGTCGATAGTCATTAATGATTTTCCAAAATGTGCTCGAATTTCTTACTTCCATTAATGTTTTATTTAAATTAAACAAATGACGTTTTTTTTTGCTCTTATTAAGTTCATGTAAGTTTTCTTACTATTTATATACTTATATTGATCCTCAGATGACTTAGTTTTCCTAAACGTTTTTAGGCAACGTTGTTTAATAATTTTATGTCGATAACAACAATCATCAAACAAGAATTTTTATATTTAACATTTCTGGTCGTATAACGATACTTGACCTGGCATTCAAATAGTTTAGATAACAACCTCCGATAGTTTGTAATTGGATTATTATTTCTTTCTAGCATTAGAAGATCATTTGTTATGGATTCGGAGGAATTACGCCATAGCTGTGTATTAAACTTTAGATTATAGTTCTTTTTGTTTTTTAGTAGTTGAGTCTCTCCACTACATTTTAACATAGATTTATCATTTTGTATTTCAAGCTGCAAATGGAAATGATCAGATAAGTCTTCATCTAAAACTGTTAAGGCCATACACTGATCTACCAAAACCTCAGAACATATCACATAATCAATTATTGACTTATTATTATTGCATAAATAGGTAAATTCAGCCGGGACGTCACCATTTAATCTGCCGTTCGATATAATGAGTTGATTTTCTTGCGCAAAGTCCAGCAATGTTTTGCCTTCACAATTAAACTTTTTATCTTTAGATTTTCATGTATTACTGATATTTTCATACTTTCGGTAAAATTTAGTATCCATATTTTCACCAATACGGGAGTTAAAATCTCCACCAATGATCTAACTCTGAGTTAAAAAAGCCCATCTATTTATATAATGTTTAATTGCGGTGAGGATAGACTTTTTATTACTAGAAGGAGCGAGATACGTAACTATAATACCTAGGTGATACTCATCAATCTGAGAATTGAGCTTTTCATTTAATTTAATAATTGCGACTATGTAGTTAAACGCAGTATGTTGGTAAATGATATGCCCAAAAGTCTTTTTCACCAGAAGTAAAATTCCACCGGAAGGACGGCAGTATTTACTCACTCTAAGAGCTTCACTGAATACTATATGATTATCAGCTTCAAAGTACTTTTTTCCATTGAACTTAGTTCTATCAACCAACAATGAATTAAAAAGTTTTCTAAATACTAAAATTATTATTGCTGACTATTAATTCTGAAATTATTATATCTGAAATGATTATAGCAAAGAATATATTAAACTTTGTTTTATTGTTTCAAGATAGTTTATGAAAGCTATAGAAATGAAATGAATTGAGAAGTTTTCTAAATACTAAAATTATTATTGCTGGTCACTTGATCTGAAATGTCTTAATTTAGATAAACTGAAAGAAAAAGTGAAAACACTTTAATAAACTATAACGTAAAAATAAAAACCTTTTTAAAATAATTTCAGTGTTATATTATTTCAAACTGTCGTCGAGAATATTAAGACAAGCATTCATGAAGAAAATAATTAATTCTAGTATTGGTAATAAAACTATTACTCGACATATTATTTGTAATCTTAATTTATAAATTAACAGAAATTAGACCAGGAATATGAAATGTATTAGATAAGGTGAATGAAAAAAACTGGAAAAGCTTAAAGTAAAACTTGTTTGACCTATTTGTGTAAAAAGTAAAAAAATTTGTCTATGTGTTATATTATTTCATACAATTATTGTGTTTTAATTTTATTAGATATTAAAACATTTAATTTTTTCATATTTTAAAAATTTACTTGAATATTCTTAACATACAAATTATTTCCTTTGAGTAAAAATTACTGTTGTGATTAAAAAATTAATTTTGTGATTAGTGCCACTCAAATTTATTTAGGAAATGTATTGTAAAATTAATTTTGTGATCTGAAATAATTTTATTCAACAAATTTTTATGTGCAATTTTAATTTAATCGACATCTGAAATTGATTTTGTGATCAAAGCTGCCCAAACCACTACTACTAACAGCAATTAAAGCTAAATCTGATTATAGTCATTTTTGTATGGCCTAAATGATTATTTTTTTGTTTCTTCTTTGTTTCTGAAACTTCTTTCTTCTTCGATGCCTTCCGGGAACTGAATATCATTTACAAACGACGTATGTTTATTTATTTAAAAAAATATAAATATCAATTTATTTCTATGTAGACATTGCAGTAGGAGTTTCTCTACATTCTCAGACTACGAACGATCAGGAATATATGTCTGCAATGCGCAGGTATGGAAAATTCAGTTTCAGATATATTTCTTCATTTTTCAAATAACATTTTCAAATGTAATATCTCTATTAAATAATATAAAGCTAGTTTATATCTGATGAAATTTTTAAAATGTTCGAGTCAACTTCAATACAAGGAACACGAAACATTCCAAATTTTGATTGTTTATCAATTAACCGAATATCAAAAGTTTGTACATTATAAATGAAATGTTATTTCTACACGTGCTGATCATAACAAAGAGTTGTTAGAACAATGCATAAAGAGAAGTATCGAGTTTCTAAACGAATACAATTCGTTCATTAAGTATGTTTGAAAATTTCTCAAATTAATTTAATTATCAGTTATAACGTTTTAAACTTCATGTATAACACCTGAGAGAAAATTTGTAACAGAAATGGCAAATGTGTGAAAGATCAACTTTCCACAAAGCATATCGTTGTTNGCAAATATGTTACGTTACTATCAATCATGGTTACGTGTCGCGAAATATGCAAAACAGGCAGTCGTATAAGAAGCCAGCCTTATGAAGTGTGAGAGGAGTTGCATGTAAGTGCCGAGAAAAAGTGTGGAGAACTGTCATAGAATTAGTGTGCATGACATCACTCACATGAGTTCTTTCTAATTATTATAAAATTAATTTACAATAATAATTTTTACAATTTGTTCTAATATCCAAGTAAATTAAAACACGACAACTTAAAATAATATTATAACAATAAGGCAAAGTAAAATAAAGAAATAGTTCAATATAATAATTATTTAAATTACATTTGTTACTTATTTATTAAATATCGGAAAGAAAACAATTTTTTTTAAATATTTGTGGTAATGACAAATTTTTTAATATGATTCAATCTTAGACATCAAAAGAAGTTCGATGTCTAAATAATTGCAGTAACAGTTTTTAAAAATATTTTTTTTCCATCTGTCCACCTTTAAATAAAAATAATTCGTTATACGTAGTGAAATGATTTAATAATTTTTGTAAATTACTATGTTCACTCCAACCAGTTATATCCGATGTTTTTTGTCTATAAACTTTAATCCATGAATTTTTTTGGTAGAAAATCGACTTGCCATTGATCTTTCGCTGATAATTGATACTTTTTAACAGAATCTATATAAATGTACATTACAGCTTCTATAGGACAGTGAAATGTTTTATAGCCAACTGTGGATAACTTGAAATGCTCCAAAATCTATTAGAATCGCATTCTGTGATTTTGTATTAATAAAATTAAAATTAGTATTATTTTATGTTTAATAAGAAAATAACAAAAAGATTTCATACATAAATATTTTTTACTAATCATATTGAATGTTTATTGATATACCAAAGGTCTTGTCTTCCTATTTTTGATATTATAACACGATTATATTCAATTATTCCATTCATTTTATCAAAATGTTAATGTAAAATCTGTAAAAATATAATTCTTAAAATTTATATTGTAATTGAATTGAAATGAAACTTATGTTTTTAAAATAAAAAAAAATTTAGTTACTAAAGTGAAATGAAAGTAAAAAATTATAAAGCATAAGAATTTAACTCAAATTGTACAGTAGCAATAATAATAATATTTAAAAAAAGTATTTTTGTTTAAATCAAATTTAAACTGTGTGATCAAACAAACTCATTAATCTTTGGATTACTATATGGTTTAACTGATAAACTATAATTAAAGATATTAAATTTATAAAATGAAACTCCGATTATAGACATTTTCGTTTTTTTTTTTTTTTAAATTATGAACTCATATAATAATTTAAAGCGAGGTGAGATATCAACAAACTTTAAGAATAAATTTTACAACAATAAGGTAATNGTAAATTTATTGGGTTATTATCTGTTTTCAAATTATATTTTTGAGTATTAGTTAATCAAATTCGTTTTATAAACACATTTTAAAGTATTCAAATCAAGTAATGTCTGAGATCATGAACGAAATATTTTGTAATCCGAAATAATTCAAGTCCATAATAACCAAATGCCTGAAAACATCGTAAATATGCGTCGTTATATTACGACATGAATGGTTTGTCGTAAGTCGAGACAATTCAAGCTGGACGATGTGTATTTAGCTTTTTCGTTCGACTAATTACGCAGTTTGTGGACAATTTAACGATCATTTCGTCTATCGATCGAGCACATTTGTGTTAATAGAATTAATCTGATAATATCGAATATGGGGGAAATAAATTTTTAGTTTCATTGAGGAACTGACACTTCGTTTGCAAAGGCGCACATGTATAACAATCTATTCTGTTAACCGTGTTAAAATTATAAACAAAATTGTTATAATAAATTATANAGTATGTACAATTAGATTAGTTTTAAATATATTTTAATTAATTTTTATACATTTAAATTTATATTAACGAGTATTTATGTAAATATAATTAAGAAAGAGTTTAATGAATATTAAACTCCAAGAGAATGAACCTCCGATTGTAATTCTTTAATATTTTGTTTTTCATATGAGAGATATAAACCCTACAAAATAATTGCCGAATTCTTATCTCTAACTGTTAATTTGTTTAAAATAATAGATTCATTATAAAAATGAATTTTGCTGAACTTTTCTCTTCAGTTTGCCGACTTTAAATTATTCATATTTCAGAAATAAGTTATATAGTATCTTGTAAACCCCACCTCTTCGCACCTACTCCCTAAGATTTTGTTTCTCATATTATTCTAATATATATGTATCATAAGTCAATGAACTTGAAAATATTTCGAAGATTTACTTTTATCTAGAGTTAAAGATAAGTCAAACTTTTTGTCAAAAGGAAACTTTTAAATAAAAATACTTACTTTCTCAAGATGATGATCTTCTATAAGAGGTTCTTGCAAAAGAACTTCTGGGCGAGGTATCGAACTAGTCTCTTATAAGCAGTATTTATACCATCTCTTGACTCAGAAACAGAGGAAAAAGGATATTTCGAATTAACAACTTTGAAAAACAAAAGTTATATATATATAAATATAAAAATGAAACTCTTATATATATAAATAATTTAAAATTATTATTGAAAATTAACTGTTTTTGATTTATTTTTAAATATCCTATTATTCGAGGTACGGTCTAAAAATATTAATATATATATAAGAATTTCGTTTTTGTATTTATATATATAACTTTTGTTTTTCAAAGTTGCTAATTTGAAATATTTTTTTTCCTCTGTTTTTGAGTCAAGAGATGGTATAAATACTGCTTATAAGAGACTAGTTCGATACCTCGCCGAGAAATTCTTTTGCAAGAACCTCTTATAGAAGATCATCGTCTTCAGAAAGTAAGTATTTTTATTTAAAAGTTTGCCTTTGACAAAAAGTTTGACTTACACCTAACTCTAGATAAGAGTAAATCTTCGAAAAATTTACAAGTTTATATTTTAGTTAAGTTCATTGACTTATTATTCTAATATATACATAACTTTTTTCCTATAACTTTTTTTTATTATTTTTCAAAAGTACTTGTTATATTGAAAAATGATCTTGAAATATTACTGAATTAGTTTCATATGATATAGAATTCTGTTTCAATAAATTTTGAAGGTAAGTATTTATTATTACTTTAATATGAGTGATTATTAATTTTGAGGCATTTTCAATGCATTACAATAAAAATCTGTGATTGACACACTGTTCAGGGAGCTTAGGTTTTTAGCAGAACATTCGAAAAAGTTTGCTAAACTGATTTTTATAATAAATCTATTTTTTTTTAATTTGACAGTTAGACATAAAAAATCAACAAGACTTGACAATTATTTGCATGGTTTATATCTATCA
>NW_019386399.1:21370-29037 GCF_000671375.1 Centruroides sculpturatus | reverse complement strand
TTTATTAAAGGTGTAATCGAAAATAATTATGAAACAGTTAACTCGGCGATAAAAATTATAAATAACGTAAAACCTATTTCAAAAGTAGTCATAATTATTTCCTTGTAACTAGAAATTGTCTTTAATTTAAGATTTTTATGAAATCATTGCATTTCATTCATAATTAATTGTTAAAGTAAATAATATTTGTAATTTCGAATTAATTTATAGTTTTTTAACATCTAAAAATTTGTAGTTTTGAATTTGGTCCTTTTATATTTTTATTATGTGAAATGTAATAGGAAGAAATTTTGGATATAAAACAAAAAGTTTTTTAATTAGTGTATATCTTCTCTGTTTATATACACGCAGGAAAGGTATAATTTTGAAAAATTAAAAATGTGTATCTATTGGTGATTTGTAAACATTATTATTATTATGATTATTATATATAATTAAAGCGGGCAAATCGAGTCTTAAAAAAGAGTCGTACCTTACTTTTTCGACTTCATATCGAATTCGGTTTCTCTAATGATTATGTATAATAGTAGATTGTAAATTTATTGGGTTATTATCTGTTTTCAAATTATATTTTTGAGTATTAGTTAATCAAATTCGTTTTATAAACACATTTTAAAGTATTCAAATCAAGTAATGTCTGAGATCATGAACGAAATATTTTGTAATCCGAAATAATTCAAGTCCATAATAACCAAATGCCTGAAAACATCGTAAATATGCGTCGTTATATTACGACATGAATGGTTTGTCGTAAGTCGAGACAATTCAAGCTGGACGATGTGTATTTAGCTTTTTCGTTCGACTAATTACGCAGTTTGTGGACAATTTAACGATCATTTCGTCTATCGATCGAGCACATTTGTGTTAATAGAATTAATCTGATAATATCGAATATGGGGGAAATAAATTTTTAGTTTCATTGAGGAACTGACACTTCGTTTGCAAAGGCGCACATGTATAACAATCTATTCTGTTAACCGTGTTAAAATTATAAACAAAATTGTTATAATAAATTATAAATATTTTAAAATTTTAATAATTTTCTTTTTTGTAAACTCTATGTATTTATGTTAATTTTCATTTATGCTGCTACGTACGGTGTAGTACAATACTAACACTTCACTTCTTTAAAACCAGGCCTAATCTCCAATAATTACGTTTTCCGCGAGAGGTAACAGTTGGAACCTCCTCGGTTCTATTAATATTATTTATTTTCCACTTCTTCCATATATGCCTGTATTTGGGAAGAGGTAAAATGACGCATTTTTTTCTCTCTTTCATTTTATCACCGAAACTTACGCCGGATACAATTGGCGCTATTTGAGAGTTTCTGGGCTGTTTCCTTATTAAAAGAAACAGTAAACTCTCGAAATCAGATCATTGATATTTTATCGTAAATAATTTACTGATTGCAAACGATCCATTTTCACGACCAATCTTTACTGGTAGTTTTGGCTATTCGTGGATGGATATCACTCATTATTCTGACAATCTTAGCCCTTTGCTGAATTCATGAGAGTTAATGGACATGAATAACATTTTAGATCATGCCCTTATTAGCATTAGGATCTCTGCTTGCATCTATGTTAATCACTCTAGGATTGTTAGGCCCTATAATGTTGGGCCTAAGCTGGGAACTCATCACTGACATGCTAAAAGACATCACTGCCCAGAATTTTGTTGTCAGTAACAGGGCTGCAACTGTAAAAGTCGTTGATGACATCATCGATAAAGTTAATCTTGCTTGTGATACTCACATACCCAGGAAATGCAGAGGGAGGCCGCCTGATCCCTGGTGGACTCTTCAACTGACACAGATGAGATTCATCAATAACAATTATCTACACAGATATCAAGTCTGTCATCTGACACTATCTTCATTTGATCCCTGCACATTATTGTACATATCATTATTCGTTCTGTTGTAACATATATCTGTGCAATGTTTATTATTACTATTAGTATTGTCTATTTTATACTACTGTACATGTTATCCTTCTCTCAAGTTATTTATCATATCGGTTGATTTGTATCGGTCATCTCACCATCTGTTCATACCTCTTCTCTATTGTCATACTGTTTGTAAGTTATCTCTCTCTTATTATGTATGTAATTATCTGTGCTTATATATATCTCTGTATTTAACTTGATTATGCTCTGGCAGTATCGGGAGTAAATAAAGATAAAGATAAAGTACGAAGAACTATGTGAACTGCTTACTGCAAGGAATCTGATTGTGCATTGTAAACTGGTATGGCATCAATATGAAAGATGTGCGGCATTCGTGCATTCCTTTTCCTAATTTTAAAGTTTATTATACAGTATTTATTTTACTGCAAATGTCAATTATATAGAAAGCAATTTTACATTTCTTTTCAACGTATTTTAATATCAGGGTTACGATAACACCGCCCACCCTATTTCATGGACTCTTTATTTCTTGGGAAGATTCCACGAAATACAAGAAAAAGTGTATCTAGAATTGCAAGAAATTTTCAAAGATGATATGAATAGAGATATTACGATCGATGACCTGACGAAAATGACGTACTTAGAATGCGTAATTAAGGTAACTTCTTAATTTTTTTAATTCATTCAAGGAATAGTTTTATATATTACAATTTTCAGGAGACGATAAGAATCTATCCTACTTATCCTTTAATTGCAAGAAAAAACCCATCGGAAATGAAAATAGGTAATTTTTGATATTTTGGAATTTGTTTTTCAATAATCATATTTTATATTCGTAATTGACTCGAAGCGTGAAATCGTTGTCATTCAAACAGGTAATTACGTGTTGCCTGCAAATTCGACTCTTATCATAAGTATCTATGGTATTCATCATAATCCTTCTGTTTACGAAAATCCCGAAGTGTTCGATCCAGACCGTTTTCTACCTGAAAACTATAAAAATCTTCATCCTTATGCATTTCTGCCATTTTCTGTCGGTCCACGAAATTGTCTCGGTAAGTGATTAGTGAATAAATACAAAAACAAAAGAATTATGTCATTAAAATAATTTATTTACAGGAAGTAAACTCGCCATGATTACAATGAAAATGGTTTTGGCAAATGTTCTTCGTAATTTTAAAGTTTACTCTTTGGATCCTCTGGATAAAATCTATATCTCATACGCAATTGTGTTGACCCCAATATTTGGTATAAGAATGTGTGTAGAAAAAAGATGAATGTTGTAAGATATTAAATAAGCTGAATATTGCGATAAAATTTATTACAAATTTATATAAACATAGGCCTATATCATATAACCTATAGGCCTACTTGTGCATTTAAAAACTGTATCGAAATAATTCTACCTATTATTAAACTTTACTCATAAATTGTAATTCATATTTTTATAGATAAAAAGTATGAGAATAAAATGTATTATGGTTATTGTTATTAAATCTGCTTCACAATAATACTATTTTATGCTGTTTATTGCATTTGATTTATTTATAACATTGATAATTTCTCATATTTAAGTTTACGTAAATTTAGTGGCGTAGCGTAGTGGTTGCGGCAGGGGCGGCCCGCCCCGGGCGGCACTTTTTAGGGGGCGGCAAAATTTCACAATAAATAATAATAATATCATGTAAAAATTTTAACTATTTTATTTCATATTTTCGTCTCACCTACGATTCGGACCGATTGAAATGAGCACGGAATAGTGCTACCATCCGGACAGTCTGGGAATCGACTCACCGTCTGGTGAACTATTAATTTTACCCGGGAATGTTGTGCGCGACCTGTCGACGAGCTTTTTTCTTTTGTTTTTGCTTCTATGATTCATTCTTATTCATATACACCTACCATATCCTATAAAACTATTTTAAAAGGTGGCAACACTAGCACGGAATTTTTCATTACTTATTCTGTGATGAAACTGAATTTTAATCTTTAAATTGAGATACCTAAATAACGAAACGGCGAAATTTTCCTTTGCCCCAGGCGGCTGACACCAACGCTACGCAACTGAGTAAATTTAACTGTTTTTAACGATCTGTTGTTCGTATTTATCTGTATTGTATAAAATGGGCCTGACATAGATGATTAAGATAATAATGTGTTGGATACTTGTATTTCATTTTAGTATTTTTTTTGATAAGCTGCAGAATAAAAATTATACGAATCCAAATTTTATAAAAATATTTTCGGTTGCGCTCTAACATTTCAGTCGCTTGTCGTAGGTTGGTGATGATTGATCTGAATTCGGCGATAGCGCTCTCGGCGTATCACAAGATAGTACTTATGAAAAATGTGTAGCTAAACGTTTGTAAGACTTTGTCTAAATATTCTTGTCTTCGTAGTAACATGTCGATGTACAGTATTTCCGGTTATCCTTGACGGCTCGGAGTGTTTGATTTAATACCGTCGTTTGGGCTTCCAAGATGTGTATTATTCGTTGTTGGTTTTTGTTCAGTTTGTCAATCTCGTTATTAGTGGCTTCAATTTCTTCCGAGTGTGATGTCCCGACAAAAACTTTAGGATTTTTCTCCCACATTTATAATGCCTCGTTTGGATCTTAGAGTATTACCGATCGTAACCGTAAACTTCAGTTCATTATACTTTAATTCACAGTTAGCTAATTCTTGGTTTAGTGTAGCCAGTTTGGGATCTGCTAGTGACCATAAATGTCTCATAGGATGGTCCTTGTTTTGCTTAGCTCTTTTAGTAACAGGAATTAATGAACTTAGATGATAATGCAGATCGTTGAGGTATTTATCATAGTCGTTAAATGTAATTTCTATTGCTATTGTCCATTGACTTGTAGTCATCAAGAAATTTCTTTCCGGTAGGAAGATAATCCCTTTTGTCAGTGCTGGTGCAATCATATATGCTTTGTAATTAAAGGTCATAATCATCATATAAAAATAAAGTAGTCCGAGATTTCCCATTGTAATCTACAAAAGAGTTTACATTACAAGTTCAAACAGGATGGTGTCCACTCCTGGAGGCAGGGAAAAGTCTGGACAGTTGACTAGAGTTGTTAGCTGGGAAAGTCTAAAAAGTGGTTACACTATCAAAGTCTGGGAGAAGTCTAGAAAAAGTCTCTACAGTTAACATCAGTAGAGGAAGCAGGGAAAAGTCTGCCTTTGTCCTCGAGATTCAGGCTTTTAAGAGATTTTTTTACCCGGATCTCTACCTTTTGATTGATCGGTTTCCTGTATCTAAGCAGATGACAGACCATTTCGGGCTACGAAAGGTTTAATTCGACACTTGTGTTTTAATCCTATGAAGGGAAGTTAATCGCACCTTGAAACTCCTGCTCGTATTTAATTCTTTTGAATTCTTTCACGTCTGACACACAATATCAGGGCTGCATCTCCTTTTAAGGTTATTTAAAAACTGTTTTTTTTTCTCTCGATTAATAATTTTATTATTTCCCGATTTTATTTAGGTTTTTCTTTCAATTTTTACGAGCGTTAGAATCAACGCATGATCTCTTAATTTGACACCTTTATGATATTTTTAACACGTGAACTCGAGTATCGTTCGGGCCTCACAAAGTAATGAACGTTAAATCAAATAAATTTTATAGAAAAGCATCTGTGTAAGGTAATCGACCTCTTACGTGAAGCTCCTTGAATATCAATTACAACCTGCACATTGCCTGAACATACGTACACTTGAACAAGAAACGCCGAGTTTTATATGAGACCATACTCGTTGACATATTGCTAGTATGATAATTGCACTGCTGCAGAAACGGCGTAAAGCTTTTGAGCATCCACTGTGTTAACCATACAAATCCTTTGTGATTTGGGTTTATTCAGAAACTAAATCAGCGTTTACATGGTCAATGAATTCCATTAATAGACTTCACTTTTGCTTGCAGTAGAACTCTCCAGGCCAGTGATGGCGAACCTATGACCCGTGGTCAGACACAGACCCACACAGGCTTTTTAAATGACCCACGCGTTGATTTTCAGAAACTTACTTTTCATATTATGAAAGAGAGAACAAACAAACAAAAATATTTAAAAAAGTATAAGTATATATATCTAATGTCAAATGTATAAAAATAAAACAAGTCTAAATGTGCGATGCAGGCATCNCCAACTCGAAACGGTAGATTGTCAGATGCAAAAACACCTCCAAAATTTCTTTTTATTTTCGGATCGCTCGCTGCTAATCTCCACAACGTAACGGTATTCATTAATAATCGACGAATACGGTTCGTGAATGATCGATTTCTAGGGTATTATTATGTTCTAGCAAACAAATAACGTTTATAGTTTTTGGTATCGCCTTCAAAAACTTTAATTCCACAGAAATATTTCCAAGCTCGTTAACGCTAACGTGAGACTCGGAGCCTGATTTATGAGGGGTAAGATCGAAACAATATAAAGTATAACCGTCTCGATACTCTTTTTACGATATATTTATAGATTTGTGATGATGAATACATCCGGTATCTTCGAATAATGAGATAAAATTTCTTGCATAAATGTTATTGGCATAATCCGGAGTATAGGGTTTATAAGGAATCATTTTATTGTCTTTTGATAAACATATATAATTTAATTCATAATTATTAAAATTAAGAGAATTACGCTTCACATTTCCATTAAATGTAGAATTAGAAACTAATCCGAGAGTTATTCTATAAGGTAGTTGGCCTATAACAACGTTTGATATACTTGTAGATTGAATCCCGCAAGTTAACGTAAAGTCTTTCACATCTGTTCGACAAAAACGGTAATTTAATTAAACCAGTCTGTAATGCTTTTCAATTCCAGTCTGTAATGCTTTTCAATTCCTATCTGTATTGACAAACTAACATCTACTTTATTAATTTTCAGTGAGGCGTTTTTAATAATAATTTTATAGTTGTTGTTATCCACCATTAGTGAAAAATTTTCTTTAGATCTTTCCAATTTAATTCTTAGGTCTACATTGTTCGTTAGAAGCTTAGGCTGATTCGTTAAATCGATACGAAGACGCCCCATTAAATCTATTATTCTACTTTCTTTGCTGATGTTAAATCTTTTAACTAATCCGTATTTAGTATTATTTTCATCTAACAGATTTATTGAATCCATTTGTCCGGCAGTATCTTTAAAAAATAACGCGCTCGTTAAAAAAGTTTCTTGCACTTCTTTCGAATTAAATAGCAAGGCATCTAATATAGCTCGATACGGGTAATTAACCTGCGTAATTACTAATTTGTCATTTAAATACACAGTACACTGAGAAAACAAACTATTTAAAAAATAATTAACAGGAGTAACTTTCTCTTCCGACCCAAGGTTTGATCCATCTTTCTTTACGATTTTCGCTTGAACACATAGATAAATCGAATGTAGATCCATATAATGCTCACCCGATCCTGATATAAGAAATTCTATAGGTGATCTACTGTCATTAATTGCAGCGACGGGATGCGCAGTGACTTCATACGTATTGTCGATAGCCAGTTGGATTCCCACATTCTTAAACAAATCTAATTCGGATTTGGTGCAGCCACACGAATGGACATTCATCGTTTCTTAATTACCGAAAATATCGTTAAGTTTTCGCTTCTTCTTCTTTTCCGACTGAGTTAATCTTTTTCGTCGTTTTCTTTTTATACCCGATCCTGTCTGCACTTTTTTAAGCACGTCTTCCTTAATTTCAGATCGCACATCTTTAAAACGATTTTTTGTAGATTCTTTAAACGACTT
>NW_019386399.1:17923-19854 GCF_000671375.1 Centruroides sculpturatus | reverse complement strand
GGGCAACTTTAATAAAAATAATTAAAATAATTACAACTTTACAAAAAGAGAGAAGTTGCCGATCTTGCCCCTATACCCGGGGCAACTTCGTCAATTTCTCTCTTCTTGTAAAGTTGTAATTATTTTAATTATTTTTATTTCCAAACTGATTTTAACCAGTTCTATAGTAAGGTAACATTCCAATAGACAATATGCAAAGCTTTTTTTTTTCAGTTTACAGCAGTATTTATTACACAAAATTTAAGTAAAGCTTAACATGCCGATCTTGCCCCGGTCTCCCCTATATTAATGTAAACACTTCTGCCAAGATTTGATTTTAATGAACTTTATTGTTAAATTTGTTTTGTTTTGTATTTCCGTGTATTAAATGATTACTATCAAAGTTTTGAAATTTGAAAAAAAACATTTATTGATTAACTAAGTCTAGATTACAGAAAGCTATATAATTGCTAAGGTTAAATGCGATTATAAGCTATACTATTTACACAAACTGGGCAAATAATCACTAGTTCCAGAGATAAATTTTCAAGTTCTATTAGCCCCTAAATACCTCTCGGACGTAACGAAGAATCGATATGGCAAACGTCGTCTGTATGGAAGAGGTAAGCGTCTTCAGTATCTTCCAACCAGTTCTTTTTTTGCTGGATCAGGTTCCCTATATGAAGATCCTGGAGTCAAGGCGGCACTATTACCAATTATAACTTTCTATGACGATACGTGCCGAGCTTCCAGTAGCTCGCAGCTTTATACTATTGTTGTGAGAAAGATGTCGCGTGATCGTCAAATGTTGACGTTGATGAAGCATTTTTGTCAGCAAAGTGTCAACTTTTCCAATGACTTGTTTTTACAACTGGTAACCTCTCATCTGATTCTCCGTTTTTTCTAACTAGGATATTTGTTTCAGAAAACGATTAACATCAATCTGAAAATCCCCTTTAAAAACGTAAACACACAATAATTATTATTCTGAAGTTTTAATTTATATCTTTAAAAATTTTTTAAAGTAAAAAATATAGAAAATTTAAAAAGTAAAAAAAAAAATTGTTACTTTAAAGTATAAAGTAAAAAATTATTTAAAGATGTAAATTAAAAAATTCAGAATAATAATTATAACTCGGTGAAAATTTCTATTTTTATTGATTGTTGTTTCTCTTCAGTAAAGTAGAAATTTAAACGTAACACGCATGAATAAATTCGAGGAAATATAAGAAACTGATAAGGAGTTACTTGCACAACAATTACCTTCACTGCCCTATTTTCTTTGATCGTATTGATAAATTTCTATTTAAGTAACAAATTCCTGTTGGAAGGAAAAACCTTGATTTCAGCTTTACTTCTAAAAAAACTTACATGTGAAACTTTCCTCACAATAAGTCTAAATTTTACTTTTAAACAATACAGGAATTCCGATAAATATTCCACCTAAATCATATAAAAAAGTATTTTTAAAACATCAGATAAGAAAATAATCTAAATATAAATGATTATTTAGCTTGAACATATTTTAATTAAAATATTGTCTTTTAGTAATGAACAGCTTTACTTTATTACTTAAACAAATCGTCAATGTTAAAACTGAGCGTTGTGCAATTTTATAATAATTAATAATAGAAACATTTTTTAAAATCTCATGACCGATGAAGCCATACACATTTTATTTGTAGTATTTAGTAGTATAATTTGTATATATAAGTAATTTTTTTTAATAAATTCTATTAACAGTCGGTAAGGTTTCGTAATTTGCTGCTAAACTTTTTATAACGCCAAATATTATTTCCTAATTGTAAAATTTATTAGTTGTATTATTAATGTAATAAAAATGGTGGCCAAATTGCTGGTAATAAACTTTTCATCAATTTTTACACAATATTTCAGTTTATTTAAGCATAAGTAACACGTTTATCATGTACAAATTTAATAAACTATCACAG
>NW_019386399.1:1938-17033 GCF_000671375.1 Centruroides sculpturatus | reverse complement strand
AAATATTGTCTTTTAGTAATGAACAGCTTTACTTTATTACTTAAACAAATCGTCAATGTTAAAACTGAGCGTTGTGCAATTTTATAATAATTAATAATAGAAACATTTTTTAAAATCTCATGACCGATGAAGCCATACACATTTTATTTGTAGTATTTAGTAGTATAATTTGTATATATAAGTAATTTTTTAAAATAAATTCTATTAACAGTCGGTAAGGTTTCGTAATTTGCTGCTAAACTTTTTATAACGCCAAATATTATTTCCTAATTGTAAAATTTATTAGTTGTATTATTAATGTAATAAAAATGGTGGCCAAATTGCTGGTAATAAACTTTTCGTCAATTTTTACACAATTCTTCAGTTATTTTAAGCATAAGTAACACGTTTATCATGTACAAATTTAATAAACTATCACAGCAAACAAAATAAACTAATGTGCTCTTTAAAACCACGATTAGGCCTATAAGAGACAATCTAAAAAAGTATAAATATAAGAAAGTGGGCTAATTGACAGAATGCAGGCATATTGCGCTAAGACTGTGCCAATTATTCAGAATCACACAGAATAAAGGTTTCAAGTTTAACACGAAAGACTGACAAACGAAAGAAATTTATTGTTCAGGTAACGTTAAAGATTCTGTGGTAACATTAGAAAAAAGAAGAAAATGTACGATGACTGCTTTGATTCTAATAGATGCTATTATGGCTACGATTCAAAAAACCAAACAAGATTAAAAAGAAAAAAACACTTTCAAATATTTGGAAGAGGAATTACACTAAAGACAATTACCACGGTTTTTACAAACATTGAATTATTAGGAAGATCGGCTGATATAATATTAAGTAAAATTGACAATATTAATTAAAGTATTCATACTAAAGATAAACGAGAAGTACCGGCACTCGAAAGCTGTAATTTGAATTGTCAGAATTTAACGTTTATTCCTCTATTTATGTATTATTTAAAATAATTTTGTATTAAAATGCTTATATATTAAACGGAGTAAATGTGCATGACACAACGGACAAAAATGCGTTTTGTCATTGTAAGGATCTGATGCTAATAGATTAAAAAGAATNATAAAAAAAAAAACAATGGTGGTCTCCTTCTTCCGAAAGGTCCTTTAGGTCCAATATGGCCAAATTTCAAATTTGGAAAAGGAGTGATTCAGAATTGGGAATATCCAATGAGACGATAAAAAATAATTTAAAAAATGAAAAAGGTTTTAGAAGTGTGTTTACAATTGATCTATTACCAAAAACAATTAGAAAATTTGAAAACGGTATAATTAATTTAGATATTTCAACTGGAGATAGTACACACTGGGTTTGTTATTATAATTATCCTAAATATCCCTTCATTGAATATATTGATCCTTTTGGAGAATATAAGTTAAAAAATGTAAGATTGAAAAAGGAGATAATTCCAAAAGAAATCATAAAATATTTAAAAACATCTAAACAAAAAATAAGATATAACTCTAGTTTTATTCAGAATCCAACATCTGTTAGATGTGGTTACTATTGTATGAAATACATTGTAGAAAGAAATAAAGAAAAATCACCCATTGATGTTTTATACTCATTTACACAAGAACCGAGTGAGTTTAATGAAAATTTTGTTTTATATAAATGAAACTAAAAGTCTTAGATTCGAAAAATGCTGATAAATCAGAAGTCTTTACAATCGAGTTTAAAACTCCAATACCCGTAAATAATTCAAAATTAGCTCTGAAATCAATGTCTATGTGGGTTTCTTGGAATAATATCGATGAAAAATTTAATAATAATACGTTTAGATATTTTGATAAAACAAAATGGAATGAAGTAACGATAGAAAATGGAAATTACACTCTTCGAGAACTAAATAACTTTTTAGTAAAATTCTTTGGAATACCTCCTATAAAGTTTGGAATTCATTATGCAACAACAAGATTTATAATTCATTTAGAACCTGGATATAAAATTGATCTGAGTAAAGGTAAACTCCATGAGATATTAGGTTTCGAACCAAAGATATATGAAAAAGAAGAACAGAAAGGAAAATACATAGTAAATATTTCAAAAGGAATCGATGATATTCATATTCATTGTGATGTAATCAGTGAAGTAGAGTACAATGATTTTACTAGTGATATTCTTTATTCTTTTACACCGTCTCATCTACCTGGAATTGTGATAAAAATTGTAGAGATTAATCCCATATTTGCAGACATTAATAGAAATCATTATATTTATAGAATTCGGATGTGGATAACTGATCAGGATGATAATTTAATTGATCTTAATAAACAGAGAGTTGTTTATCGTTTAATTTTAAACTAAATAAATAAATTACAACAAACATAGACTGTTAGTTCGAAGTAAAAAATATTATGGAGGAAATATATTTATCGATGCAATTAAAACGGCTGGTAAGAAGTTATTAAAAATAATAGGCAGTCAAGCAAAATCTGTTGTTGAGGATAAGACAAAACAGTTTGTAAAAAATAAACTTGAAAGTATTTTATCTAAAACTGCGGAAAACAAAGTAAGAAATATTATAACTAAGCAAAGATTATATGGAACAGGATTCGGAAAATTTTTATACTAATAAATGGAAAAGATTTGGGATTTAACCCTTCCTAATTATTACAACAATGAAATCTAAAGTTTTGAGTACAAACAGTATAGAGAAGATAAAGTTACTGTCGATGAAAAGGAATCAGCAAAATATGAATTTAATATTAAAGATGTAAATGATATGATTTTATATTTTAATGGTTATATCTGTCCAGAACTGAAAATTAAGAAACAGGATGGTTCTTCGATTGGAAGTGATAATGTAACCTTGGTAAATACTGGAAATTTATTCTCGAGATCTGAATTACACATTGGAAAGATACTAATTGAAGAAATTGAATTACTCTCATAAGTTCATCACTTTAATGGTCTTATAAACTTTACAAAAGATTATTCTACTTCTGAAGCAACTAATATGTTGTTTTTCATTGACACCTCAGAATCATCAGATAAACAAGTTTTGATATTTGATGGAGCAGATGATCAATCGTTTGGAACTAAAGAAAAAATGGAAACCTTTTTAAAAGGATTAAAGAAAAATGCAAATTAGAATAAAGGATTTACAGAAAGATGGATATTAACTAAAAACAGTAACAAGATTAAACTGTGGATACCAATTAAACAAATGTTTGGATTTTTCAATGACTTTAAGAAAATAATATCAAACATTGATGTAAGATTTGTATTCTGGAGAAATTCAAATAATGATATGATCCATACTGATGTTGATAATCCGAATTATAAAGTTATAATATCTGATATTTCTCTTTGGTTACCACATATTAAACTATATCCAGAACCAAAAGTTCATTTTAATGATGTATCTCTAAATCCCTCATCAAATATAGAAATTAATTGGTGTTCTGTTAGATTAATTAAAAGTAACGTTCAAAATGGTTCTAGTGGTACAATAATTGTAAATACAACAACAGATGAAATCAGAAGTATATTTGTTATTCCACAATATATAGAGAAAGAGAATAATCAGAACCAGAATAATATGATATTTGATAACTTAGATATGATGAGATGTTGGTTAAGAATTAATAATGATAAATATCCAACAGAAGATTATAATGTTAGCTTTAAACCTGGAGAATTAGATTATTCGAGATATTATTCTGATTTCTTAGAAGCAGGAT
Source organism: Centruroides sculpturatus (assembly GCF_000671375.1). NCBI lineage: Eukaryota > Metazoa > Arthropoda > Arachnida > Scorpiones > Buthidae > Centruroides > Centruroides sculpturatus. Next base: position 13,326 of record NW_019386399.1, on the reverse strand, counting down.
TAAATACTAATAACACAGAGTCTGGTTGTTTAGTAAGTTATACAAACTATGGAAGACTGTATCCAATAATTCATTTTGATGTTTCTAATCATCTCTCTTATAATAATGTTGATAATTTGAAAGTTGAATTCTTTTGGCAATTGAGAGAAACACCTGCTAAACCGTATAGATTTTATTTCGTTTTAGTCGAAAAAAGAAAAGGAATTATGAATATGTACAATAAGACTTTTGAAACCTTTAAAACTTTAAAGTAAATTTTCCTTTTAATAAATGGCTTGGTTCCCTTTTGGTCATTATTATGATGAAGTAAAAGAAGGTCCTCCTGGTAATGGTTTCAAATTAACATATGATGGAAATTATGATATGCAAAATAAGATCTTAAAATATTGTGAATATCTAATAGATAAAAACGATGCTGCAACTAAGAAATATATTGATAATAAATTAAAAATAATCAATAAATTAAATAGTGATTTTCGAACTTTTGCTAAAAAAATGCTAATAAATTAAAAATATTAGAAGAAGATCACATAACGGATAAAACTAATTCAGAAAAAAATATTAATGAATTAAATTTAAACATTAATAATTTCGTAACAGAAACGAGTAAAAAACTTCAAACATTAGATGATAGATGTCTGAAAATGTATAATGGTGCTTTCAATGCAAAAAATAAAGGAATTGGAAATGTTGATGATCCAACGGAAGATAAAAATGTTGTAAATAAAAGATATTTAGAGAATAATACTTTAACAAAAAATAATGAGGATGCGTTTGATGCAAAAAATAAAGAAATGACTAATTTAAAAAATCCAATTAATGATACGGATGCAGTTACAAAATCATATCTTGAAAATTATTTCAAAATTAACCGTTCTTTCATCTTAAGAGGTTTTCTATGTATACCTAATCTAGTTGAAGATGGAAAATTTTATTTGACCTTAGGTGATATTCCTTTTAATGGCGGTGATATAAAAAATTATGATAGAAGATATAAGTTAGAATCTAATAGTTTCATTAGTAAGATTTATTTTACTTGTAATTTAACAACAACTTCTTTATCTGTGGGTATATTTATCAATGGAAAATTAGTATTTTCTTTTAAAAAAGAGAAAGAAGAAACTTATATAGTCATAAATGAAACTATTCCATTCAATGTAGAAGATATAATTATAGTTAAAACTACACAAAAAATCCATCATATGAGGAAATAGATGATGATGCGATTATCTTACAAAACATTTTAAAATATTCCATTTCAATATTTATAAATTATATTGAATAATTTTTTTCCAATATAAATGGAGACATTGAAAAAACCAAACAATATTGGTAAACTTCAAAATATTCCAACAAAGAAATTAAACGAGTTGGAAATTGATTACAAATATCCAATTGATTATTTTAAAACAGTAAAAACACGATTTGGTCATAAAAAAATAGTAGTTCTTAAGGACAATGAATGGGGTGAATTTCAAGTTTTTCTTCCTGATAGATTTAATAAAAATATAAAAGATGAGGATTTAAATGAAATGAGAAATTTTAAATTTGTTTATAAGGGAATGGAAAATCGTGGGAATAATTATAAAGCTCATATTATTGAGTTTGTTTAACTTTTTTTTTTTATATTTACTTTTCTTTATAATAAATAATGGAAGAAGGTATCTTTGATTATGTTGATACACCTTATAGTAATTTTGATAGATGAGCTTTTTTTTATATTTACTTCTTTTCTGTAATAAATGATTAAATTGAATGAATTAAACAGTCTTTAAAATTAGAGAATAAGAAATCCTTTTTTTCTTAAAAAATGAATGAATATATTTTTTTTTAGTTTGAAATTTATGTATTTTTTATTCTTTTTTTTTAGATTTATAGAAATTGGTAGTAGTAGAAAAAAGAGGGGAAAAAGTCTAGATCACATAAATTTTTTATCATTTTTATTAATAAATTGATTAAAAATTGTAAAAGCGTAGTAGTAGGGAAAGAGCGGTCTGAAACCACCCTTTCCCCTACTACTTAGCCAAGACATAGCAAAATATTGTAGTGCCACATCACTAGTGGACATTTGAAATTTGCCGACTAGGACGGTCGGTTAACCAAGGTGTCGGTTAATCGGGGGTCGGGTAACTGAGGCTCTACTGTATATCAAACGAATGGGATTCTTTACCAAAAAAATTTATATCAATGAAGAAACTTCCTAATGCTCCTTTAACGATGCTTGGGTCCACACATTCTTGCGAGAAATTGTTTTCTTCAATGAATTTTGTATAATCTACAAATAGAAATAAACTTGGAAATCAATTGACTGCGAAATGCGTTAAACTAATGTATATGTTATGGACAAAGTGATTAATCGGGCATTATTCATAATGACCGGACATTATGAATAATGACCAAGTAGGGCGGGCAGTATGATAAATATTAATTAATTTATCAAATTGATTGGTAATTATGAATACTGCTATCACCTAGTCGGGCAAAGTGATANTGATAGATTTAATAAAAATATAAAAGATGAGGATTTAAATGAAATGAGAAATTTTAAATTTGTTTATAAGGGAATGGAAAATCGTGGGAATAATTATAAAGCTCATATTATTGAGTTTGTTTAACTTTTTTTTTTTATATTTACTTTTCTTTATAATAAATAATGGAAGAAGGTATCTTTGATTATGTTGAAACACCTTATAGTAATTTTCATAGATGAGCTTTTTTTATATTTACTTCTTTTCTGTAATAAATGATTAAATTCAATGAATTAAACAGTCTTTAAAATTAGAGACTAAGAAATTTTTTCTTTTTTAAAATGAATGAATATATTTTCTTTTTAGTTTGAAATTTATGTATTTTTTATTCTTTTTTTTAGATATATAGAAATTGGTAGTAGTAGAAAAAAGAGGGGAAAAAGTCTAGATCACATAAATATTTTTATCATTTTTATTAATAAATTGATTAAAAATTGTAAAAGCGTAGTAGTAGGGAAAGGGTGGTCTGAAACCACTCTTCCCCCTACTACTTGGCTACTTTAATATTTTTACGTGTTTTAGCTGGCAACACTCATTCGACCATTAAAAGAAGTCAGTATTTAAACGAGGCTTAATTTTATAATTTTTAACGATACAATAGCAACAGTTATTATTTTTAAAAATGTTTGTTAGGCTCAACATCGATGAAAATTCAACTCGAAGTAGATAATAGCGATATACTAATATACTAATTATATGGGATATAATAATATACTAGACTAATAATGGATTTTTTCATACTTTTCGGTTATCCGACTTTTCAATTATACGACTAACCCCAGTCCCCAATTGAGTTGGATAATCAAGGCTCTACTGTAATATTTTCAATTTTTGGTGTGGGTTCATTATTATCTACGCTACTTTCAGACATTATTCTTTCTTTTTCAGAAATCATGTTATGAAATATATTTTTTCACACTATGCTGCTTTGAAATTCAACGAATTCCATTACTAAATCATGGATACCTATTCGCATAAATTCGTTTAACTCCATTGTTTTCAATTCCATTTTGTCTGAATAAAAAATAAAGTGAAATATATTTTTCAAACTTTTAAATTGATTAAATCTCTTTTCAAAAACTTGTTTTATTTTTTGTATAATTATTAATTCGTTAATTGCATTTTCTTGAATATCAAGCATATTTTAAAAAATTATTGTGTTTCGAAATGATTTTGTAATTGAAAAAAATATTTCATGATTTTTGTTTCCAAAACCTTAGTAAAGATGTCAAGTATTGTTATAAATATTTTAATATTTTCAAACAGTTTGTCCATTGCATTGAACTTTTTTATTCTGTTCATGAAAATGCTAGGTGATATCGCATAAGAACATTAAATCATTTAAACAATCTATATTTGAAAATTTGTCAAAACTATTGTCTTTTTTATTCAAAAATAGCTTAATTTCGTCTAATGAAATGACAAACCGATTAAGAACTTAACCGCAAATGCTCCATCGAACATTGTGGTATTTCAAATCCCTGAATTCTGGCACTCAGTTTCCTGTAATAATTAAGGAAATTGTCATGTATTAAGATATTTTGAGTTTATAAAGTTTATGACTTTTATTATAACTGGCATTACATTGCAAAATGTTTTTAAACCTTGCTTCGAACATAAAACTTGCTGGTGTGTTATACAATGAAATTCAATCAGAGAATGTGTAATATTCGGCTTAAGATAATGAATAAAACCAATGTTTTTTCACACCATATTGCGTGAACCGATTGTTGTTACATCAACTAATTTCTGTACATCAATATCCATTTCTATACATTCAATATGAAACTACTTAAAAATATTGACTGGTACACTTCTCAACGATATTAGTTTTATTAGTTGTTTTTTCATTATATTGCCTGATTTATATCGAGCAAAAACTGAACACCTGCATTTCCATTTACGAGATAACTCGTCAAGGTAACATAGCATTACGTAAAATTCAGAAGTTAAGGCCACTTTTGACAACATTTTTTTTTAATTTTTGGAATGTTTTTTAAGTCTCCAAATTTTTTCAAAAATGTTTACCCGCACAAAAAAATTTTATCGCGATTTTAATCAACCTTTAATGACGCGCGATTAACGCTTAATTGTTTTTTAATGTGATTTTTTTATCAAATTTAATTAACCGTTCTAAAGTTGTAGTGCACAGATTTGACTTCGGTAAAGTTATTTAAAGCTAATTTCTGATGTCAAAAACGACCTCCGATAGTTTTTTAATTTTTTTAAATTAATATATTTTATTATATTTAAGTTTAATTAAATCGGGGAGGGTAGGGAAATCGCAATTAAAAATTTAATTTTTTTTAAAAATTTAAAAATATACTGTCAACTAGTATTTACCCTACTTTAAACCCTTGTCTTCCCTAGACGTCTATGAGAATGTCCCGGAAAATTCGACACCAAATGTTCTCAAGGTCATCCAGCTGTAAACACTATGACTCATCGGTGTCAAATTTCACAGAAAAACAAGACAAAGTAAGTTAAACTTTGAAGCTTTTTCTTCAAAATTAACATATTTCTTTCCTTTTTTCAGTTTTAAGTATTTTTTTATGTTTAATTATAATTAATTAAAGATTGATCGAGAATCAAGGAGTTAACTGTGCATAACCATTTACATCATTACTCTGATCTAAAGCAATTGAATACATTTCGGCATAATTTAAGTCGTTATTTGCGAAAAAAATATTTATTTTTAATTCTATTGCTCGATCTTTAATTGTATTGCGACTTATTGATAACTCATCTATTCGCTTTATAGTCAAGTCTTATTCTTTAAAATCTGCAAACAAAGTACAGTAGAGCATCGATTATCCGACCTCCGATCAACCGTCACATCGGTTAACCGACCGCGTTCTAGTCGACAAATTCAAATGTCTGCTAGTGATATGGCGCAACAACATTTGGCTATATATTGGGTACTATAATATTATTTTTACGTGTTTTTGCTGGCAACACTGGCTCGACTATGAAAGGGAGCCAGTATTTAAACGAGATTTAATTTTTTACTTTTTAACGATAAAATAGCGACGATTATTATTTTAGAGAATGTTTCTTAGGCTTAACATCGATGAAAATTCAACGCGAAGTAGGTTAATAGCAATATACTAATATACTAATTACACGGGATATAATAATATACTATACTAAAAATGTATATTTTCATATTTTTCGGTTATCTGTTTTTTCAGTTATCCGACCAACCCCAGTCCGCAATTGAGTCGGATAATCGATGCTCTACTGTAGGTCCACATTCTAAAAATGCATGTTTTACAAACTCTCCTTCTAAAAGAGGTTTCTCGTGGCGAGCAATGCAATAAGCAACTTGAAAACTAGCAGCTGTAACGTTCTTTTTTGGAGTAAAATAAGATTCGAGTCGAGATTAGAATGCAACTTTTCAAAATTTCTTTTTACATTTTCTGTACGTGACTTTGCCGGCCACGACCACGTGGTTGTCCACGATGACACGATCCATTTTCGGTGAAATTAATCATATTCAATTTCGAAATTTTTCAACGTTGCGTGTCGCCCGGGTTGAATTTTTGTCCGTGCATAACGAAAATTTCCCATTTTTTAAAAAATAATCCTGGCTATCTTAACGTCCGAAATTATATCTTTATTTTGAAGAAACAATATACATATGTATATATTAGTAAATGTAAAAAAAACAAATTATATTTCGGAAGTTAGTTTTAATATAAAATTACGACATATAACGACTTGCGCCATGTACAGTACAGTATAACCACAGGATACGAAATTAATCCGTTCCGAAACTAAGATCGCATCATGAAAATGCCGTAAGGTGTATCATTTTTCCCAATATGATTACTTGTAAAAACAAATAATTTGTTCCAACACGAAAAACACACAAAAATTAAAGCTAAGTAAGTAGTACATTGAAAAAAAATAACTTTTATTAAGGAAAACACTGAAAAATGCGTTTTGTAGTTGTAAATGTATAAATAACCATAATAAAATAATAACTGATTAAAAAATATAGTTTTATTTGCACTTTATCTTTGATGATAGACGACAGTGCAGGTGTAAACTGGTGGCGGAAGAGAGTGAAAAGGGAATAATATTAAAACTTAACTTACATAACATAATGTAATAATAACTTAAAAATAACTTAGAAAATATTTTATAAAATTAGTGTTGTTTTATTCACTGCCTTTTGCTTTCTTTTCTTCATTTTCACCAGCACCTTCACCGGATAGAAGTCGCTTGATAAAATATCTATCCAAAGAGGTTAGGCTTTGCCTACTTTTTAAAATGTTTTTAAAATGACAGGCAAATGTCATTACTCTGAGCAGCAATATGGTCAGTGTGAACATTTTCAAAATGTTTTTTTTTCAATAAAATCAGTCACTTTCTGATAATACCTCAAGATTTCCTTTATCGAGCAAGATCCATCCAGGACGAAGCAAACACGTAAACTGAAACCAATGAAGAAAAGTTAATAAAAATAGCGCTGCGAACTCACGTAACGTCGTATGGTGACTTTTTATTCGTACCGTGAAGCAAAATCACATTCAAATTTCTTGTCGTATCCTGAAAATTTCGTATGCTGGAGCGTATCCTGAGGTACAACTGTACTTTGAAAAACGTTTTGATGCTGAAACGAGATATGTCGGCAATAACACGAGACAAGTAAATGGGGGTTTTTTCAAAGATTCGTTTGTCAAAATTTGATATCGCAACGTACGGATTTCCAACTTTCTAACGAGCAACGCATTCGCAAACCTCCTACTGCCTTTTGTAGAGAGTGTCGCCATTTTAAGTTTTATTTTGACTCGGTTCTCGGTCCCCCGAGTATTTACGATTCTGGTTTTTTTTATGCGCGCATGTTTAGAGAACCTAATACTCTGTGCTAAATTGCAACACTTGATATGTACTTATTCATACATCTAAGCTGATTACCCAGCAGGCAGTAGGATTTTATAAACAAGATATAGTCATGTTAATAATAATAATGTTGAATTATTAAACACTTCTAGACACGTCCGACACTTACGCAGGCTACCGTTTAGTTCAGCACTGGTACATTCCTGAGCTAGCACATTTCCTCGTTCAAAGATGCAAAGATATGTATGCGCGTCAACTTTATGACTAACTGTCACGAGTCATACACAGGTGCAGTGATATGATAGAAAATCAGCTAGTTAATGTCCGCTTGGAAATATCTACTATATAAAATCGAAATGGGCAGTTCTGTGACGGTATGCCGAAAATGACCACTATAGGCTTCCATAGATATTATTTAAATTAAAAGTATAAATTATTTTATCTTTATTTTGTATTTTTACAGTAGTATAATTTAGTATATTATTGTTTTTATTTGTAATAGGAATTTATTAATTTATTATTTATACCATGGAATGACACCAAGCACATGCCCCTATGCCTGCATCGCACATTTAGACTTGTTTTATTTTTATAAATTTGACATTAGATATATATATTTATATATTTTTAATATTTTTGTTTGTCTATTTTCTTTTTTATGATATAAAAAATAAGTCTATGAAAATCAACGCGTGGGTCATTTAAAAAGCCTTTGTGGGTCAGTCTCTGATCCACGGGTCATAAGTGCGCCACTACTGGCCTGGAAGGTTCTACATAAAGAAAAATTAAAGTCTATCGATGAAATTCATTGAACACTGATTTAGTTCTCGAATAAACCCAAATCACAGAACGCATTACAATAGTGAACACAGAGGATGCTCAAAAGCTTCAACGCCATTTCTGCAGCAATGCTCTTATCATACTAGCATACTAGCAATATGTCCGAACAGGTCTCATATAAAACTCGGCGTTTCTTGTTCAAGTGCACATCTGTTCAGGCAATGCGCAGGTTGTACTTAATGTTCAGACAATGTGCAAGTTGTAATTGATGTTCAGGAAGCTTCACATAAAAGGTCGATTTCCGCACACAAATGCTATCCTATAAAATTTATCTAATTTAAGTATTATTAATCGAACAAATAATTGTAAATCTAAGATAAGATGGAAAAAAATTGTAATAGACTTAAACGCCTAACTTAAACAAAGATAATGATGATAACAACATTCTTTACATTTTTTTGCAAATCTATTATTATTACAATCAAGACATTTCACTGCGAAAATTCATATAAACAATTTGAAAACAAAAGCAAGTTTCCTGCTTTGATTTTTACTTGGTTTGTTTTAATTCTTGTTTTCACTGTGGCTTATATAATAGTTTTCAACTACAACATCAAATCTATTTATACATTTAATGTTCTGTACTTGTAATTCTGTAGTAAAAAATTGTATTTCATTTACAGAATACAATTCTGACTTTTATAATATGTAATATAGTGTTAAGTTTTTGGACCCTTTCTTGTCACAATTGTATACATTTTATATGAAAGGAGAGTAGAGTTTAGCGAACTGCCTGCCATATAACCATAGTGTTTGTGTTAATAACAGTTACATATTAATTAGTCACTTATTTTAAATATCTTTATTTAATTTGGATTTGTATAATTTTCATTCTGTAGTTTATCAAAAAAATACTAAAATGAAATACAAGTATTTTGTATCCAACACATCATTAACAGAATCGTCTATGTTCAGCCCATTTTATGCAATACAGATAAATACGAACAACATATCGTTAAATACAATTTAATTTACGTAAACTTAAATGTGAGAAATTATCAATGTGATAAATAAATAAAATGCAAAAAATAGTATAATTGTGAAGCAGATTTAATAACAATAATCTTAATACAATTTATTCCCATTCATAAATTACAATTTATGAATAAATTTCGATACAGTTTTTAAATGCACTCGTCTAGATTATATGATATAGCGTTATGTTTATATATATTTTTAATAAAAATTACCCCAACGTTTATGTTATTTCATTTCTTACAACATACGTCTTTTTTCAACAAACATTGTTATATTTGATATTGGGGTCAAAATACTTTCAAAAGAAGTAACGATCTTATCTTGAGGGTCCAAAGAGTAAACTTTAAAATTTCGAAGAACATTTGCCAAAACCGTCTTTATAATAATCATGGCGAGTTTACTTCCTGTAAATAAATTATTTTAATGAAATAATTCTTTTGTTTTTGTATTTATTCACTAATCGCTTACCGAGACAATTTCGCGGACCGGCAGCAAATGGCAGAAATGCATAAGGATGAAGATTTTTATAGTTTTCAAATAGGAAACGGTCTGGATCGAAAACTTCGGGATTTTCGTAAAGAGAAGGATTATGATGAATACCAAAGATATTTATGACAAGAGTCGAATTTGCAGGCAACACGTAATTACCTATTTGAATGACATCAATTTGATGCTTTAAGTCGATAACAAATATGAAATATTATTATTCAAAACAAATCGCATAATGTTAAAAATTTACCTATTTTCATTTCGGAAAAATTTTTTCTTGCAATACCAGGAAAAGGAGGATAGATTCTCATCGACTCCTGAAAATTGTAATGTATGAAACTAATCTTTGAATGTAGTTAAAAAAAATGAAAAATTTACCTTAATCACGCATTCCAAGTACGTCATTTTCGTCAGATCATCGATATTAATATCTCTATTCATATCATTTTCGAAAATTTCTTGCAATTCTAGATACACTTTCTCTTGTATTTCGTGGAATCTTCCCAGGAAATAAAGAGTCCATGACATAACGTGAGAGGTTGTATCGTAACCCTAATATGAAAGTACAGTAAAAATATATGTAAAATTGCTTTCTATATTATTGATATTTGCAGTAAAATAAGTACTGTGTAATAAACTTGTAAAATTAGGATATGACATGCACAAATACCGCTATTCTTTTATATTTCTGTCATACCACTTTATAATCCACAACGACATTTCTTGCAACAAGTGATTGCCGCGGATCTACTGAGTAATTTTAATTAAAAAAACAAATTTCAAACTTTCAAATTGAATTAAAAGTACACAATGACACAAAACATTCCCGACGTACAAATTGTCGAGAATCAAACGAACTATTTTCAATTTGATCAATTTTCTGGAACGTTTACAATCGTTCTATAATTGAACCAATATGCAATAAGAAATTCGAATTTAAAACGGTTCGAACATTTTTAAAATCGAAATAGATAAAAATATTTATAACAGTGTCAGAAATGTTATCAATTTAATACACCTAAGTACTCAATGAAATAGTTGAAAAAAATCGCCTCTAAAATAGTACAGTAGAAGCCGTTTTTCCGGTTAAGCCTTAATGCTCTCCCTCACCCCCGCGAAGAAATTTTTAAAAATTACTTCTTATTGTGCATTGCCATGGCGTACTCTACTAAAACGCAGATAAAAACAAAAAATCGCATTTAAAATAGTACAGTAGAAGCCGTTCTTCTGGTTAAGCCTTAATGCTCTTCCTCTCCCCCACTTTGGAATTTCAAAAATCCCTTCTTAGTGTGCGTTTCCATGACGTACCCTAACTGTGTACCAAATTTCACCTCTTTAGGTTCAGCGGTTTGCTCTGGGCGATGATGAATCAGTCAGTGACTCAGGACAAGCAATTTTATATACAGTAGAACCTACATTATCCGGACCTCCATTATCCGGATTTTCGATTATCCGGATTGTTCAAAATAAACAAAAATTTTACGAATCTGCTGATTTGCACTTGGCGAATTACGACACTGTTTATGAACGTGATGGAATGCATAACTTTTTTTTGTTTCAACAACGTGTCACCCAGCACAGTTGGTCGTAAACTCTTAAATATATTATACGTAGTAATAAAAATATAACTTGACATACGTATTTATAAATAATTTATATTCAAATTACATCATTTCTATGACCAAGGGCGGCGTAAGGCATGGAC
>NW_019386399.1:0-1836 GCF_000671375.1 Centruroides sculpturatus | reverse complement strand
AACCAATTTTCATGAATTTTAACACTTAAGTTTTTATTTATACAGCCTTGGTTTTTGTTTCGTAATATTTCCACACTTTCTTTAAATTTTCTGTCATAAATCCGTTTTTCTTTATGTAAAATTTGTATATTAGATTGGTTTATATTACAATTATTGATTACACAATGATCATAAAAAGCGGAGTTCAGACGACTATATTTTAAATCGGATATGTGTTCTTTAACACGTGTTTTTAATGTTCTTTTTGTTTCTCCTATGTAAAAACTGTTATTCTTACAAGTACAGGGTATTTTATAGACAACATTTTTAATTTCATTTTTATCCTCTATATTATTTGTTGAACATTGTTTCTTATTTAATCTAGATATTAAATTTTTATAATTTGGTGCGAGCTGTATGTTATTTTTCCTAAGTTCTTTATTAATTTTTTCATATACATGTTTTATATATGGAAAGCTTAAGTATTTAATTTTCTTTTCTGCATCTTTTTTGGAAGGAAAAGGAACTTTATTATCTATGTTTTTTTGCCAATTGTTGATTAATCTTGTAGGATATCCATTCAAACTAAATTTCTTTTTTAGACTGTTTATATATTTCTGTTTTGTCTCTTGTTCACTGGTTCTACTAAGTATATTCGTATTGTGAGATTAGCCGGGGGTACACTAATTCGTTGGTACCACTTAATCGGCCTATTCCGTGAGAATAGTTCTCCGAGTTTCGAATCGTAAGATCCGATCGTAAAAGTTTACATAGGAGAGCGTATTTAAAATTGATCTGAACGGCGAAGTTCAGACGTTCCTGTCAGGTTCCCGACACCAGTTTGTCAATTTATCGATGCGCGGACAAACACGCGTATGCGATCTGACACCCAATTAAGAGACATTTTTGTATAATAAACATAAGTATAATTTAATAAATCTCAAACAAACGAATACAAATAACCAAATACAACGATTATACGACAAGCTATAGACTAGGACTGAATCTATGCTAATGCGCGTTCGAGAGAGAGAGCTCACAAATGATTCTAAACATACGACCTGTTAGTTGTCGTCTTCGTTTCTGTAGATATACACCTTGCAAATAAAGTTCATATTACTTTCGTATGGGAGATCAATTCGTGCACCAATATAAAGATATCACTTCTTCTCAGAGTAGACTCGGGACTTAGTCTATCGGACTCCGTGTAAAAAACACAATAAATTTTTTTCAAATTGAAATAATTTACTTTAAATTATAAATTTCTGTAAAAGTTTTTTTGTGTTTAAAAAATGCTATTTTATATCGTAATTAATTTATTTTTGAGAAATATTAGAATTAAGTTGAAAGACTGTATATATATAAATTTTGATTATAAGTTTAAACGTTACGTTTTCGCTATCATAAAGACTTTTCCTACAGTTTTGAGGCAACAGAAGAAAAACGCATTATTTTATTGTAACAACGGTATGCTCTGCAGAAAGTTGGTCTGTCACAATTTTGTCGTTCATTTTAAAAATTGTCTCTCGTGTGTAGGAAATATATGAAATTTACGTTTAAAACATTATAACTAATAATTAAATTCATTTTAAAATCCTTAATCCATACTAAATGAACCCATTCTATTCGTTTAGAAACTCGATACTTCTCTCTACACATTCTTTTAATAACTCTTTATTATGATCAGCACATAAAGCAAAAACACTTTGTTTATATTGTACAAACTTTTAATATTCGGTTATTTGATAAACAATCAAAATTTAGAATAATTCGTTTCTATTATAATAAAGTTGACTGGAACATTTTAAAAGTTTCATTAGATATAAACGAACTTTATATTATTTAATTAACATAGAT
>NW_019386398.1:70263-96175 GCF_000671375.1 Centruroides sculpturatus | reverse complement strand
CCTAAATAAGTAAAATATAACAATATAATAAATAATCCCGTCACTTTCTTCCTTATCAGCTCGTTGAAATTCTTCAGAAGTTCAGTAAATCTAACCCTGCGATTATCTTTTTTCTGCTTCGAATCTTCAGGACGCACGAAACAGAAGATTTTTTCAACAAAATTTTTATTTTCTGGAATTATACAAAGATTAAACACGTAAATATATAATAGAAGTTAAATTATAATCCTGTCACTTTCTTCCTTATCAGCTCGTTGAAATTCTTCAGGAGTTCAGTAAATCTAATCCTGCGATTATCTTTTTTCTGTTTCGAATCTTCAGGACGCACGAAACAAAAGATTTTTTCAACAAAATTTTTATTTTCTGGAATTATACAAAGATTAAACACGTAAATATATAATAGAAGTTAAATTACAATACTTAATAAAATTTGGTAATGTTCTATTTCCGTATTATTTTTAATTGTCTACTTGGACTTTATTTATTAATAGGACATAAACTGGTGTTTAAAGATTGACACAGCAATGAGAGTTAGTTCAGGAAAGAACAAAATTTCATTATTATATCACCTGTAGTAATAGTTTCTGTACACATANCATAAAATTCGAATATTGGTTCGATTATAGAACGATCGTAAACGTTCCAGAAACGTTGAAAATAGTTCGTTTGACTGGACGTGAACAGGAGACGTTCAGAAATAGAATCGGGACCAGGAAGTATTAATATAAAGCGGCATGCAAGATTTACAGGCGGTTTTCTGCGCTTCTGCGGGAAATCGAACATATTTTTATGCTCATGTAAAAATTCTCTGGAAAAGTCTGGAAACGGGAGACCTAATTCTTGCATTTTGTGAAAACGGGTAAGATTGGATATAATGTAATTGTCTTAATCTTCACTATCGTTACTTTTTGCCACAAATAAAAACCCAGCGAAGCGGATCCTTGCAGCTAGTACTTAATAAAATTTAGTAATGTTCTATTTCCGTAATTTTCTAAAAAATGGTGTAATGTTGTGAAAATAATATTAAAATATTGTTTAAAGAGTATATACGTACAAATCTGAGTATTTCTTCTGCAAAAAGCGAGAAGTGTTAAAATGAAATTCGACTTATAATACGGGCAAATTCCGTCTTATTAAATAAGTTTTCCAACATTTTCTAGACACACTCTTGGTCATTCGTGAACGTCGATTCGTCTTCAATTTCAACGATTCATAAAATGTTTTTTCATCGTTAGAACAGATTGAAAACAACTAATTCATTTGAATCAATGTTTTCGTAAATTGATAAAATTAACGTAAGTATAAATTTACTGCAAAACTAAAACATTTTTTAGTTGTCGTGAAAATGACGAAAGTTGCCAATACTCCAAACTCCCAATTATCCTGCATCTTCAAAAGATTAGAAGTATCGTTAAATAGCCAAGTATCACAAGTTCTAGGATATCGCGCGACTTTGTCGAATCACGATAGAATTGAAGCGGAACGGGAAAGGAACAGGCCATCCTTGCAGCTGAATGTGGCGGAAACGCCTACTTTGCCATTGTTTCCGCAAAAGAGGCTATCGTCTTTCCTGCCCATCGTGGAAAAGGCCATCCAAGAACAAGTCAGCCGATGGCGATTGCTTTCTCTCTATGTATTGTTCGCTTTTATCGCCTATTTTCTGTTAGGCGAACGTAATGCCGTTTTCACATTTAAGTTGACCATATTATGTAATTTATTATTTACTGTATTCGGTCATACGTTAAAACGGAAATTCGCCAAAGCGTGATAGGTTCAAGAATTGCAAACTTTATGAAGCACGAAGAGTTTGGAAATAACAGATCGGTATGTATTCTTGTTGTTTGTAACAACATACATTTGTCTACAACCTTTCCGGGATTTATAAAACTTGTGTCCGGGAATTTTTTTTGCGAATGTATTTTGTTACTGGCAATACGAATGAAATGAACACGATTACCATGGATCATTTTGCAGATATATATTGGATTTTTCAACAACATTTGAGAACCTGAAATGCTGTAAGAAAGGTTAAAATTTCGACGTTTTATTAAATGGATGTTTCTTTTATGAAATTGATTAATACGAGGAACACATTTTTTACAGATTAGGGATAGTTTGATCTGGATCGATCGCTTTCCCTTGCCATATCGCACGCTTTAGCAATATACCAGTAGGAAGGGAATTGCCTACTCGTTGCTCTTTCTGTGCGAAACTGGTTTAGTTATATACGCAAAAAAATGAAATACACGAAAAACTCCACGCGGTTGACCCGGTGGTTAGGCACAAATTTGAGGCGAGTGTTCAATGACTTAGTCCATTGAGCCATCTACGAAATACAGATATAAAATTAATTTATAAATTGCATTATAATTTATTACCTTGACTTAAAACTTTCCAAACATTAACTGAAACGAATATATTGTGAAATCATCGACAGATCATCACGAGTTTGCAAACAAACAAAATAAATTAGTTCTAACGGAGACCGTAATAAGTGTCTGATGTGACTAATCTTTTCTATGATTGATTCATGACTCGAAAATATATCATGGCAAATGTTCTTAAATGTTGTGCCACGAAGACATATTCTCGGAGGTGAATGACAAATAAAGGTATATTTAAAATTTGTGAATACAAATAAATATTCAATTTTTATGCGCTATCAATTATAGTTATAACGCATAAAATTACATTTTATTATCTATCATATCAGGCAAATATTACAGAAGTTACCCGTATTATAAGAAACAGAAATCAAACCAAATATTTAAAAATTTAATATTAAAGATGTTAAATTAGAAATGAAAAATTCAGTGCTTTAACCTTTGCCGGGAATGTATATTGATAATGTTATCAAAAGTACTTTACCTGGAAACTTTACGAATACCAAGGAATGCAATTGACGTTCTTCCGCTCTTCCACATAAAACGAAAATCGCTGCAACAAAAGTAATTTGATAAATGTAGTCGAAGAGCAAACACGTTGCCATAAACACGAAAAGTTCTTTATATACAGGGATATTGGCAATGAATATTCCTACTAGAAACGATGCAACGTTAGTCAGAGAAGTGATTGTGATAGAAACACCCGACTCGGTGAATGTTTCGGCCATTCTTTCTTCCACAGATTTCTTCGGGTCGGTTTTCATCCACGCCGATAACATAACAAATGTATCGTCCATACCAATACCTATAATTAATATTATTTCTTATTATTTATTCAAATAAAATAAGAATATTGTACAAACACGAATAAACACCATAACGAAAATGAAAAATATGAATATTCCCTGTACGAGTATGTGTGTATCTTATATGTGTATAAAAAATATAGCCTATAAAATTAGTATTCGAAATATTCTATATTCTATTTTATATTGCGTGTGATTAATTAATAATTACAAATAGAAGTAAAGTGATAAAAAAAACGGAATGGAATATCATTTGTTAATTACAAAAAATGTTCTCTTAGCTTTTATATTTAAAGTTGTGTTTAAAATTTATTCATCGAATAGAATTTACTTTACTAGGACTATTTGATGTTTTGTGACAAATGCCGTGAAACCGCAGCACGTATTACTCGACAAGAACTCGACATGTAATATAAAAAGTGGTGAAAAAGTATGGAATTTCATGTGATAAATATAATGTGCCGTAGTTTGTCCGTGCAACGCAAGCACTCCCTAGTTGCCATTAATGTTTTTTCTCCACAGGAAATAAGGTATTTCGCCTTTAAAAGCGCTTCTCTTCATCCAAGCACCTTTTACTGCCTAATTCTTCCAATTTAACTTGTTCTAACGCATCACTTAATAGTAATTATAATAACACACAGGGATACAGAATTCTAATACGATTTACGGGTGGAAAAACTAAAACACATACACTCAACACAAATATAAACAAATATCTCTCACATTATCGCTTTAATTTCGAGTCCTCTCTATAGAGGGGACTCGAAATTTACGCGACAATGTGGCAGCAATACTTTCTGTATAAAGTATTGCTCTCCAATAGGTGTAAAGCACGTGAGAAAAACCCGTAAAACTCCACGCGACCGACTCAGTAGTGAGTAGCGAACTGACTAACCATTAGTGTTTAGCGATTTTATCCATTGAGGCCGTGCCCAACAAACTATCGTTTATTATTATTATACAAAAATGACTTACCTAAAATAAGAAACGGAATCATATATGTTACAGGAGATATTCTATAACCCACATAAAGCAGAAGGCCGTAACCAGAAACTAGACTCATTCCTGTGGCTATGGACGACATGATTCCGGTCCAAGGTTTACTTCGGAGAAAGTCTGGCCATAAACAACTAACAACGGTAAACGTAACCATCAAGAAAACAGAACTCGGAATATATTTTAGAGTAGCGACAAACAACTGACTTTTCGACTCAAGCCTAGAAAGCGACACGTCTTTCTTTATTTTGATGTAAGAAACGTTCAGTCTATTCAAGATGTCTACGAATCGATTTTCCCACGTTATTGCTCTTTCTTCCGCCCATTTATTCGAATCGTCTAGAAAATAGAACAATTTAACAGCCTTGGCAGATATTAAACATCCTTCTTCGTTCAGTTTCACACCGCCCAATGTTAAAACGTCGTAATTTCTGCTCGTATTGCCAATTGGATATTTCAACCGAAATGTTCCGTTTTGCAACGCTTTCAGTTTATTATCTATACGAAGAATTTTATTTTCGTAACACTTTCCATTATTTTTAGCGCAAATCTCTTTGTAGTTCCATCCGTCGTCTTCTTCAACAAAGAAATTTTGAATTTCTCGATCCAAAGTGACAATTTCACGAAAGACGAACTCTCGTAGAATCGAGCCTCCGTCCGTGGCTTCGACAATAACGGTTCCGTAATGAATGACGTGCAATAATCTTGCGGGGTCGAAGTTTGACGCGAGATCTATGGGAAATAATTGCATCAAACGCGACTTGTACTTGTCGATAATTCCTCCGGCTGGGACTAGAACGTCTTCGCTTAAGTCTTGGGAGAACTTTTGAAATCCTGTGCCTAATAACAATGTCATAAAGACTGGCACAACTATGTACCATGACGTGTGTCTTGAGACATTTATCCCGTGTTTATGAAAGGTTTTGGATAAGAATCGGTACGCAATTCCGATACACATGTTCGAAATCTGTAAAAATATATAATAATAATAATCAATTAATTAATTACTATATGAAAGACAATATCGTACTCGACTAACATATGTAAAATTAACATTACAAATTATATCGTCTATTTTCTTTTAAATCGTCTATTTAAATTTCTTATCTATTAACTGGAAAGTTTTGGTGCTTAATGAAGTTATTATACCTGATTGTTATGATATTTTAACCGTTAAAAGCGAAAATGGTGTTATTCAGTTTTTCCAGAATACTAACTTACTGTTATGCTTCAGTTACTGACAGCATTACTTACACATTCGTTGTAAAAAATAGGAATGTTTACCTTATTTACTACAGCCGATAGCCGTTAAAACCCGTCGGCACTATGGCGCGCGTGATCTCGGATTTTAATTTTCAAATTTCCCGCCAGTCGCTGTTACTAAAAATAGCTGCAGCTACGGCGGGCGCTTCTTCTCTTATAATCGCGTTATTATAAAGCGAATAACTTGTAAAAAGCTGAAATTTAACCGGAAATAATTTAATTTCTTACATTGGTATTTTTTTAATCATTTTATAAAGTTTTATGACACCATCACATTTCCCTGAGCGGAAGTAAACAATCTGTTAGCCATTTGACCCTCAGCTGACAGAGAAGGAAGTTTTTGAAAACAAAGTAATAGAGCGATTAGCAGTTTGTTGTTTTTCACAGCGGAGGACTAATAAGTGGAAGTCTAGTAAGACTTACTAGAGTCTATTACAGTAGACCCCCTATAACGCGGAGATACGTTTCGCTTTATAAGAATTTCTCGTTGTAGGAATCCTTAAATACATGAGCCAATCACAGACCGACAAATACGTGAACCGTTGTTATAAAATGACAAAAAAACTTACTTTGAGGGTATTGACGAGGTTTATTTTATTTTTTTATATTTTGAACACTATTAACGAGTAAAAAAATTCATTAAAAGATATGACACATGACCGCTTTTATGTCTTCATCCTGTCGACCTTCAATTAAGGACCAAAATTTAATAGTATTAATGCCCTTTTATACTATTATATTACGCAAGCTACAGTGCCACATTTTGTTTTTTAAACTTTACCCATTCTGAGATATTGTTTAATATCTCAGAACAGAAAATAAAGAAATTAAACAAATTAGACGTTAACACACACACGCGTGTGAATTTTTCCCCTTTTACTGACTTTTTTGAGGGGTTCGAAAGGTTTCCAAACGTGTAGATTTGCAAAAGAAACTTGGAAGGTCAAATTTGACACGATTCCAATACTTTTCCGTTTTACATACATTACAAGTTGGGAAGTAAAAAGGAGTCGGAGTCGGCGGATTTTTTGACGACTTCGACTCCGACTCCGGCTAAAACACCAAAACTCCACGACTCCGACTCCGGCTAAAACACCAAAACTCCACGACTCCGACTCCGACTCCACAGCCCTGATTAAAATAGCACTCTCCAATTAACATGTGAAATGAAGAAGTAATCGAATCGGGTCCCGCCGCCATCTTAAATAACGCGCGACTGTAATTGATCGATTTTGAGCGCGTCGCGTTGTATCAAATTAAATCTATATAAGCTATATATATATATATATAAATGGACATGTATGTCCATATATTTCACTTTTCCGCCAAAACTACACATCGCACGTGAATGGTGTTTGTATGTGGTAGTAGCCCCAAGTCTCCATTCGTGCACAGGGGTGGTTGCGTCTCGATAGCTATAAGGGTGCGGGAGATATGAGGCTGAAAGTGGTTGAAAGTGGCTTTCTATTTCGAATGTTTTGTTCGAATTTGTTCGAATTAAATTCGAACATAAAATTCGAATATTGGTTCGATTATAGAACGATCGTAAACGTTCCAGAAACGTTGAAAATAGTTCGTTTGACTTGACGTGAACAGGAGACCTTCAGAAATAGAATCGGGACCAGGAAGTATTAATATAAAGCGGCATGAAAGATTTACAGGCGGTTTTCTGCGCTTCTGCGGGAAATCGAACATATTTTTATGCTCATGTAAAAATTCTCTGGAAAAGTCTGGAAACGGGAGACCTAATTCTTGCATTTTGTGAAAACGAGTAAGATTGGCTATAATGTAATTGTCTTAATCTTCACTATCGTTACTTTTTGCCACAAATAAAAACCCAGCGAAGCGGGTCCTTGCAGCTAGTAATTTATAAAAATTAAAATAACAAATATGTTTACAGAATAATTAACTATATCTATTCGCAATAGTATTCTAACACACATCGTACTTATAGTTTAGCATTTCTGAAAACATTTAATTAATTTTTTAATTTTCTTCTATTTTATGTGTATAATACGAATAAAAAAACATAAATTCGTGAAACTTAATAAAAAAATATCTGCAACTTCAGAAAACACATATATATGAGAATCTATCAAAAAAGTGAGCTAATAATAACTAAAATCGAGAAAAAAAATAAAACTTTAGAGGTACGGTAATTTCTGTGGTAAAAAGTGAGGTAAGCGATCACGCGACGCCCGTCTCCCCATCGTCTGTAACCAAAACGGACGAGGGTGAAATAAAAGCGGAAACACCAGTAGAAGTAAAAACAAACATCGGCTCGAGTCTAGGACAATAAACTTGAACGGGAGCGAAGATGAAACACGACACTTTGTAATTTATGCTAATTACCTTCCAATATTAAAAAATTAAAATCGTCAACAAAATTATAACAAAATTTGTTTTTTGACTAAATTCGACTACAAACATATCGTAAAACTGGATTAAAGTAAAAATACCCGCTTTTCGACGCTAAATTTTTATTACTTAATTTTTTAATTTGGTGCCTAATTGATCGAGCGCGCGTAATTTCTATTTGACGGAGCACGCGCGTGCCAACGGGTAACGATAAACCCGCAGTAATTTTAAACTGTAATGTAAGTGTAAATTTCTCAATGTCCGTGAAAAGTGACGTAAGTCATTTTTTCTTTCAACTGCTCATTTATCTTCTCAAGAAATATTTACTTAACAATATTTACTAGGGAGTCGTCGTCCTTCTCGCGCATTACAATTTTCGATGATTTGTCGTATAAATCGTCTCTTTTTGCAGAAGCTAAATCTCTGAATAAAAGAACATTTGTGAGAACCGATGATGATAAATTCAATTTAATCTAGAATCGATTGAATTGGAGATCAATACTTTTCTAGCCAAAAGGATTAATTGGACCAATGAGATTGAGAAAACTTTAGTAATGAGAATGTCTCGGAACTGTCGAGGAACGTAGGACTTGACAGTGAATGACCGAGAGTTTATTTATTTTTTGCAAAGTTATGATGTAGTTGCTTTCGCTGACACTCGATTAACTAACTCCTAAAAACGGTTCCTTACCTTAACCCGGATTTATTTTTATATGAACAATTAGCTAAAAATCGAATTGGGTCGTCCGTATAGGGGTCTCGTTCTTAGTTTCCCATACACTAGATTTTTCAATACTGTATCGTTTGAACTTACGATGGATAGTATTTTGACTCGGAATCTTCCAAAAATTTGTTATATATGGAAACAAGAAAGGTTGAATAATTATTTATCTCTGATCACTTGGTTATATATCTCGGTTAACAGGAACTTTCAGTTAGATGCGCGGAGTTACCGTGTGGAATTGTTAATAAAAATGTTTCTTCGTTATCATTCGAGAAAGAATGGTTTAAGCTCCAAAATAAAGAATCGACTATTACCAATGTTTCGTAGAAATAAAAGTAAAAACTTATCGGATGAATAATGCAGATTAAATAAAAGTTACGAGTTGCCGTGTAAGGCGAAGAAAAAATTATTTTTGGCTAAAATGAATTCACAACTATTGAGAATTAAAAGTACCAAAGATTTTTGTTCATTAGTTAATAACTTTCGAATTAAGAAACAGCGCGAAAATATTATATCTTCCTCGGATTAGTTGAATTATTCGAGAGTATTTCGCTGAGCTTAATACAGTAATTTATTTTCATTTAGGCTTTGGTAATGATATTCTTCTTTTCGACGATCTTATCACTTTGAGTGAATTGGAAACTGTACTTAGAAAATGAAAATCATCTAAGGCCCCTGATTTCGATAACAAGGAACGAAATTAACATTTTTAACACGTATCTATTAATGTTTCTGTACAAAGGTAAGTACCTTTCTACAGAAACATTAATAGATACGTGTTAAAAATGTTTAATTTTTTTTGGCCCAGTTGCTCTTTATCGTCGAAACAAATCGCTTTAAGGATGATCTATAAAGAGGAAAGCGGGCAGACGCCAATTTATTATAGACCAATTGCTCTAATTAGAGTATTTTTCAACTATAATTAGCATAAAGGTTTTTTCAACTATTGTGGCAAATCGCCTCAGGGTCTGGATGAATGCATTTAATATTGTTACACCTCTCCAAGAAGCGTTTATTAAAAATAGGGGCGTCGAATATAATTTGTATATTTTGGTTTGTCTCATTCAAATATCACTTTCGAGGGAACGAGGAAAATTATATACTTCTTTTATTGACCTCGAGAAAACTTTCTAATACAGTCGATCAGAATTTGTTATTGTATTGGTTTAGGAGCATTGATCTTTCTGCGCTTTTCGTTAATTTACTTTAGTTTTTTCTCGAATACAGGATAACTTATAGACTTCTAGAGGATTACATCAAGGAGAACATTGATCCTATCCTGAACTCCCTGACCTAAGAGACAAAACGGGTTTTAACAAAGACATCCAGTATAAACTAGTTTCAACTAGTTAAAACGCATCCTAACTAAAAATTGGTTTTGACTGCAACATTCGGGATAAGATTGTAAGCGAGGGAAGATGCCTAATTTTTGATATTTTCAAACGGTGACGTCACATATTGTCATGTATTTGTATGATGAATCGTCGGGCCAATATTGAGTGCGGAAAGCTGTAGTTGGCTACCGTTACATCATTTTCTACATCCGAGAAGAATAAAAGCTAGATAAGAACGAAGTTTTTGTTGCGAAATGTTTTTAGAGTGATTTTAAACTAGAAGTTAAAATAGAATTTATTAAAAATTGCGAAAAACAATTAATGTGTTATGTAGTTAAGGTTCTAAAGTTTCCATTGTCAGCTACCGCCGATCCTGATCGGACATGCTAGAGCACGTGACACCACTAGGCATCTTACCCCAACAAATAGAAAAGATGTCATATTTTTCTTGGGGTAACATGCCTATTTTTCGTGAATTGAATTCCAATATGCCTATTTTTAATAAATTGTTGTTTTCTCGTTTTATTGCCGGATATGCATAGAAATTATATAAGGACTTCTCACTAAAAAAGCTTTCAGCTAGCTATAGAGCACGTTAGAACGGGCGGAAACTTAACAATACTTATACTGTGCTGTTATACTTACTATGAAGTACTTTGTACTACATATGCAATAAATTAAATTTGGTTAATTAAGAAATTCAAAAATTAATTTTATGCAATTATATTTGTTATCTTACCCTAATGGCATTTGGCATCTCACCCAGATACTTGGGGTGAGATGCTTAAAATGCCAGACAGTGAAAAAGTCGTCATTGCAAACACAACATACATTTTTTAAAAATAAACTCCAAAGTTTTATTTGAAAAATATACTTCAGAATATGATATTTTCATTAGAGGGCTCCAAAACTCAATTTATCGCTATAATTTCCTTCATAAGCAAAATGTTAGGCATCTTCCCCCGAATCACTATACATAACTTTATTTATTTCCCTCAAACATACAGTAGAGCGTCGTTTACCCGAATTAATTGGTGACTGGGGTTGTTCGGATAACTTGTTTTTCGGATAACCGATTATGTACGAAAAATATATTAACCTATCCCACGTTGAAATTTTTCTCCGTTTCGTGTCGCTTCGCGTTGAATTTTCGTCTGTGTTAATTCTAACGAAAACTTTTTAAAATAATAATCGTGACTATTGTATCGTAAAAAATTATTTTTAACGATACAATAACGATACAAAATATAACTAGAATTTACTGCTAGTCTAAAATGAATTTGAGTTAAAACTAGTTTTAACTAGACAACACTGGTTTTGACAAAGACATCCAGTATAAACTAGTTTCAACTAGTTAAAACGCGTTCTAACCAAGGACTATTTGCGTTCTAACTAACTGCACAATTCCATGTTGTACGAGTACTTAGATTTTACAAATACGTGTGCCGGCTGTGAACGGCTCACGTATTTGTAAAATCTAAGTGACTCGTACAACATGGAATTCATATAAAACGGATAAATCAACAGTGTTATAGGGGGTCGACTGTACAGTACAGTTGTACAGTACAGTAACTTGTACAGTACAATTGTACAGTACAGTATTTTGTAACTGTATAGCATGCTTTAAACGCATTAATTCTAAAATTATTAAGTGTGAGGTAAAGAATAAAATTTCGTGGTATTTTATTTATCTCGTGCTTGATGAAATTTCTCCTTCTATGGCAATGGATTCAAACTGTATGGTTTTCACCCAAAATCAGAGATTAGGCCTATAACAAATACTAACAACCCCGTAATTATTTTAAATATCAAACAAACGGCCTGATTTCTTTATTTCCCTATTAACGACAATTATTAAGTAACGTTAATTTTAGTAATTGTGCAAAATTTAAATATATTTAAATTAATACACATGTATATTTCAAACATTTCTTTGAACAGATATTTCCTATTAAACTTTTTTATAGATAAGCAGAATTAGGTTTTTATCGTAAATAATGAAAGAATTGGTCTATTTTTAATAGATAAATTGATTAACAATAGCAAAAGAGTCGATAGATTATCTGCTTTAGCAGTTGCTCCCATAACGAAATTGAAGTCCGAAGATGAGTTTTTGGGCTGAAATTCAGAAAAATTGTAGACCTATCAATTCCCACTGTCGTCCGTCTGTATGTCTGCCCTTCCTTAATCTCCAGAACAAAGTCATGTAGACGAAAGCCGAGACCAGACGTGGAAAGCTTAGGCGCACGAGTCCCAATTAACTATATACGAACTTCCGATGCCAACCGGAAGTCACGTTATTTCAATTCCAAAATTTCCCTCGAAAGGGTGACATGACACTATTACTGTTAACAGCAAAAGTGTGACGTACACGGGCTTGATAATAGAAAAAATGTGAATGATAGACAGTACAGGGTAAATCCACTACTAATTTGAGGTAAAAATCAAATTTCTCATCGATTTGCACCGTAAAAATCTACGCGGCCTTAACCACGAGGTTAAAGAATTTCTATTCTAATTTCACAACAACGAACCTACAATATTAAAGCGCGATTGAAATCCCTGGATTCCTTCCTATCAGGGAAGTTCTTTCGGAGTTAACTTTAATTTTAGTTCTTACATATAATATGGAAATAAATTGTGAGGAAATACACGTTTACAAGTTTTTATTGTTCAGTATTATATGAACAATAAATAAATAAATTTCTTGTATACTTCTATATGTATAAATATATTAATGGTGCGATTTATTTAAAATCAATTGTTAATTTCTTAAAACTTCAAAGTTAAAGTCATATAAAATTTATCACCAGTTTTTTTTACATTAATCAGAGACAAAGAACCAATACTAAGATGTTTTAGATGCTAATATTTATTGTAGATATGCATTTCGGGTGTTTCCTTTTCTAAAACAACATCCCTCTTCAGGTTACAGAAAACTAAGAAAAGGCATAAACGAATAAAATAGTACTTCAATATTTAAATTAATAAAAATAAATTTAAAAATAATTCAGGAATTAATATAATAATTTTGAATTGATAATAATTATTTTGAATTGATAATAATTATTTTTATGTCGGTAAAAAAATTTACAGACAAAATAATGGAAAAGTATAGGCACAGTGATAGGCCTCAATATTTACGTATGATAGAGTTAGATAATAAACTAGTACAGTTAAATAGAATTATCTTTATAGCGAGATATGATAATGATAAAATAGTAACATATGATACTCTGATAATAAATGACACTGTAATTTGTGATTATATCTTAAGTAAGTCTTTAAAATTTAAATGCGAATTAGAAAATTAAAGTGATATGAATTATTTGCATATGATAATAAATCGATGTAAAAATGTACGTAATATAAAATCATATTAAAGAAAGTTGTAATGTAGATAAAGCTCTAAATTATAAATCGTGTTGTCCTTCAGTAATACAAAAGAATAATTTTCTGACCACATTGTCTAAGATTTAGATTAGAACAATCAAAGTATAAGACAGAGAAAAAGAACAAAGTGAATTAATAAATAAATTCTTATTAAAAATATAAATATCTGCGTCTAAAACATCTCAGTACTGGTTCTTTGTCTGTCATTAATGCGGTTACGAATGCAAAAACACGGGTGATAAGTTTTATATGATTTTAATCTCGACGTTTTAAGAAATTAACAATTCAAATAAATTTCTGTCTGCTGCTGCGGATAGAACGTCTACCAAGTATTTTATCTACAACCATTTTATTAGTTTAAACATTTACAAAAGATAGCCTAAATACGCACTCCTTAACAGGACAATATAATGTACTGTACATAAATACGTATATATAGATTATACAAATTATAAATTATTAAGCACTACTAAATTTGTTACAATTACAATTAATATTAATAAATTATGTTACTTACGTAATTATAAGTATCGATAGTCTGTTATGATTCAATAGCGCAACAGTTATTATTTATTTATATTATAGTACAGTATTATTAATTGAAGTACATTAGTACAAAAATTTAAAGTATGCATTTAACATAAATAATAATAAAGTAATAAAATAATATCGAAGTTACAGTCTATAATTGTCGTTACACACTTTAAACCCCCCAAATTTACAAATATGTAAAAATATTTACTGTTTAAATTACGATTCACATAAAGTCTAACACGTTAAACACCAATGTAGTTTGATTACAAAAGCAAAGAAGCTTCTTATACTCCCAGATATACCAGTGTAGTATTTTTCGATTTATATACACTCTATTTAACTGAAATTGACTTAAATTACATAACAGAAATTAATTTACTTATTTCTAATGATTGAGGTTTTTCAAAACAAAATTACTGTAATTGTTTTAAAACAAAATAGTCAGAAAATACTTACGCAGTAAATAAAGTGTGCCAAGGAGAAAGCTATTTTAACGATCAGACATCAGCAATTATGTCTAGGGTTACCGGTGTTAAAAATAATCTTAATTTATGCATAATTACAAAAACAAATAAATCACTATATTTAGATCCGCTTAATCGTCAAATCAGCAGTAAAACTTTTACCAAATATTAATAGTTATTTTACTGATATAACTCGTTTTCGAACAATTATATTTTATCAAACGACGATACGGAGTGACATACTAAAACAGTCTATCTATCTACACGTGTGACGTCAGGTTTAATTAAGTAATTGGGTTAGTACGGGTACACTTTCGTATGGTCAATTATAGATTATTCTCGCATTTTGTCATTTCCTGTGTGATAAAATACAGTAAGTTGTAGTGTTACATGTTAATTAATTAAACTTTTAACACTTCGTGATACAAACTGAAAAGAAAAGTTATGCAAAATAAAAAAGAGGGAAACCTATCTGACATAAGTGAGTTTCTCGGTTTTATATTTGATGAAAACTTTACTGTTTCGTCATAAATTAACGCACTTATAATACGTAACTTTAATTCAGTTTTTTTTTCTTTCATTTCAGTTCGTTTATTTTATTACCTTCCGGCGACATTGCGTTAAAAATTGACACGTGAAAAGAATATTAAGGTATTTACAAGGGTTTCTCTCTATCTATTGATCTACTAAATACAAGTATTTAATAAGTCAATAGAATAAAATCTTGTAAATTATTTAATGCGTATAATTTTGTTGGTAAACACACTTATATATACGTGCAATTACTCGTTAACATATAAACAGTTTCAAAATATGTAAATTATGTATGTCGATACACAGTCAAGTATTGTACGGCTGTTTTAGTTATTTTAAATGAGTGTAAACTTTTTATTTTATAACAATCACACTCTGTATATATTATATTTTTGATATACAGTACCATAATTAGCGCATAGTTTGCTGTAGTCTTTATTATTTTATTATTATTTAGTTGCACTTAATTAAAATTAGAGACAAACTTCACCTGTTTCCAGGTATACGCTATCACATAGCAATGTTTAAAGTACATTCGAAGATCACAGTCGGATAAAACAATTAAAATCAAATTTATCCTCGAGTTAAATGTAACAAACAAATAATAAATAGAAGAAATCAATTGTTTGTAAATACACAAATAATCGTAGAAAGTTATTTTAGACTATAATATCTATTTTTAAGCGAATGACTTATTATATTGAACAGAAACGTACTCGGCAAATTAAAACATTTAATACAAAGTGATCAGTTATCTAATTTTTAAACGAATCGAAGATTCGATAGTTTTTAACTGTACGTCAAATAAATTTTGTAGTTAACGTGTAGTAATTCTTCCTTCTCATTAAAAACGACAGAATAAATAGTTAAAACCCGTTGTAGGAGGCTGTACAGAAAGATATAGGTCACACCAGCTGTCCGGAAGCCACCACTCCGTCGTCCTCTCGTCACACGATGTTTATTTTCAGTCGCACGTGGTTCCGGTGCTTTATAGAAAGTTTCTGATTGGTTTATTCTTTAAATGAACGTTAATTATTTTATTTAAAGTAAACGTCCGGAGAGATTATGAAAATACTATATCAAACTCCCATTCGAGTTAAACTGTTTGATTTAACGTGTAAATCCTTATTTTCAATTATCGAGGAAAGAAATGTCTTTCAGTAAAAACGACTTCGAGTTATCTCGTTTCGAGTTAACCAGGTTCCACAGAATTATTTATTAACTTCAGAACTGACCCCTGTAGTTCCTTAACACTGTAGTAGTATTTACGTATTTTAGTATATAATCTATACTAAAGCCACTTTAGCGCTGGTATAATTGAGCACAAGACTAGACAAGAAGCGTATCACACAAATCTATACTATATTTACATTATATTATATAATATAAATTAATTTACCTTTCCGTGAAAATCGTTTCATTACACAATAAAATTATTCGAGTTTGACTTGAAAATAAAAGGAGGATATTTACGCAGAATGTAAAGAATTACGTCATCTTGAGTGGTCAGACATCAATAACTACCTCCGACGCCATTAAGTTTTACAAAAATAATGTTAATCTATGCTTAAAAAGGGAAATAAATTTATAAATTTACATCTTATTGTTCGTTAAACTTAGAAGAAACAATTGAACAATTAAGGACAATCGAAAATGCCTGCCAGCGCGTGTGGCTAAACACGAAACTAGCGATCTGCACGATCAATTGCTTTGTAGAAATTCGAGGCCAACAAATTATTACGTTAAGCGATTATCGTGTTCGATGAACTTCTAAAGATCACTAGAACTTCGTCGAGTCCGATCAAAAATATTATTTGTGAAAATAAAAATTACAATTAATGAGTCTACCAGAAACATTGTTTTTAAAGAAGCTTCACGACGTACTGTACACTAAATTATTCCCTGATAAAATATTACTCTTAGGATGTATTTTATTTATTTTATTTATTACTAAACGTCACCTAATTTGTTTTATTTTAATATACAAGTTTACAAGTTCGATTACTATAATTGTACACTTTATCTTTTGTACAAACGTTATTTTTAGACGTAAATAAGCGAAAACAGCGTAAAGTTGTATTTACTACTAAATGAAATTAAAATTTGTTAAAGAAATTAAAACATTGTACGGTGAGCGCAACGAAAGAGTAAACCAGAGTCAGCCGGAGCTAGAAGGATATATGCGGGATAAAAGAAGACATGTGGTTAACGTGTGAATAACGTTAAAGTTTAAGATAATAACAAAACTGTTCTTTGTTTAAAAACAGCTGTGCTAAAAGGTATAAAAATCGTTAATTAAATCAACAGTAAAACAAACTTTATTGTTTCGTAAAAACGAGTCACAAATTGTTAGCGAAAGTCATTTGAACTAGATTTAAACTTTTATTCTTACCGAACTATAACAAAATGCTATAGAAATTAAAATTATTCCCAAATATATAAATATAATTTGGAAAGAAAACACAGACACACACTTACCTGTGAAAGGATTTAAATAAACCTCAGTTTTTCTACAAAGTATGAAATATAATTTCCCGTCCTTCAATTTCGGCACAATTAAAGTACGGCTTCTAAATGTCTTAACGCGAAGGACGATTTCAATCGTGCGAGAAAATATTGAAAGGTAAATAAAATAATGAAAAGAACGAGAAAGAGAAACTCTATTACCGAGTTAAGCGAAGCGAAATAAAGTTCAACGAAATGATTACTCGACGAGGTAATTTAACCGAAACCATTATAAGAGGGCTAAACAATAACCGCTTCTTGTATAACGAAAATCCTACCAGTACCTCCTGACTTCGATCGTTAAATAGTCGTTTGCCGTCATTCAATTCCAGAATAAACTACCGAGATTTAGTTATACTTTTTGCAAACACAGTCGAGCACTTATTCAATTTTCAGTAAAGAATATTTAACGATTATTCACACGAAGAAAATAATATCAATTGTGGTATGGGTTAATGGTAAACAGTAAGTTGATCACAGTTTAGACTCAGTATTCAAGCTTCTATTAAATACAACAAACATAAACATCCACTAACCTTAAATTTTTCCACAGTAAACATAAGGAAAACGTTCCGCGAATCAGAAGTGTAAAAATTTTTTACTTAATACGAGGTTTCACTTTTTCGTTTATACAGTAGTTACACGTGTTCTACATCTCACCCTCATTTACCTAATGTAGGATTTTTTAAGAAACTCGTCTATCTACAAGTCGACTTGTTGGGTTGACAATGTAAGTGATGTTTGTCTTTCATTGTTTTATAAATTCGCTTATTTTATAAGTTAGTGTTACTTTTCGCTAATCCACTTTGTTCGTATAACTTTGCATTGTTTTGATTTTTGAGAATAGAACCAGTCTGTCGTCACGCTTTTAACTTTTGACACATTGATAAACTAAACGTTTAACTTTTTGCTATTACTATTACTTAAATTTTATATCACAGTGTAATTGAAAATTATTGCATTTCCTAATGGTACCCTTAACCTCCTGTTTGAGTACCCAAAAAGTCAGGAAAGGGCTCTTGACAACTATTTGGTTTTATTTTCTTTTCTCCACATATAACACTGCTAATCTAAACAACCCTTTATACAAACGTGCAAGTACTTATTGCAATAGTCATAGAAATTAAAGAAAGGGCGATACAAACTTATGTCTATAGAAAGCCTACAGAGGTATCGACGTATATACCATTTGAATCTTGTGACCCATTTTCTTANATTTAATTATACTCTTTGCAAACACAATCGAGCACTTATTCAATTTTTATTAAGGAATATTTAACGATTTCAAATATTTACGTCTCATCACAATCAGAATATATGGAAATGTACTGAACCCTTTTTTAATTACGCAATTCGACGCTAGTTCTTACGTTCTTTCTATTTAACTACAGGCAGTTAAATATGATAGATGAAAGGAAGCGAAAATATAAATGTCTCTATGAGCAATTAATTAACTGTTCTTCGTTTCAATGGAATCGTTATAAAATTTCCCGCTGGTCTATTCTTTCTTTCTCTAAAATCTTGATATATAAAACAACAGGAAGCTCACGACACATATTTGAATATTATTATACTGTACTTGTCAAAACTCGAAAAATAACACAGAAGAAACAAAGAGTAAAGTAGGAGTAAGACTTAAAGAACGTATCGCCGATTTAAAATACAGAAGAGTTAACTCGGTCTTTTCCGATCATTACACAATAAATAATCGCGATATTAACAAAGAAAATCTAAGGATTTTACACAAAATAATCTGTACAATAGAAATTTAAAAAGCATTTTAATAATATACAAAGTCAAAAAAATAATATCAATTGAGGTATGGTTAGTTGGTAAACAGTACTGTATGTACTGTACAGTACATTGATCACAGTTTAGACTTAGTATCCAAGCTTCTAAACTATTAAATACAAGAAACATTAGTCATCCGCTAGCCTTAAATTTTTCCACAGTAAACATACGGAAAACGTTCCGCGAGTCAGAAGCGTAAAAATTTTTTTCACTTATTTTTACTGGAATTGCACGCTAAGGAGACATAGCGAACATGGATTTTAACTTCTATAATATATTAATACGAGGTTCCACTTTTTCGTTTATACAGTAGTTACGCGTGTTCTACATCTCACCCTCATTTACCTCGTATATGCTTTTTAAGAAACTCGTCTATCTACAAGTCGAGTTGTTTGGTTGACAATGTAAGTAATGTTTGTCTTTCATTGCTTTATAAATTCGCTTATTTTATAAGTTAGTGTTACTTCTCTTTCGCTAATTCACTTTGTTCGTATAACTTTGCATTCTTTTGATTTTTGAGAATCGAACCAGTCTGTCGTCACGCTTTTAACTTTTGACACATTGATAAACTAAACGTTTAACTTTTATGCGTATTATCCGGCGCGACGACCGAACGCTTTAATATTGAATATTTATTTTATAAATTTTAGTTTTTATAGAAAGTTTTTGGGTCGCAATTTAAATAAATTGTAGACCAATAAATTACCACTGTCTTTCCTGCCTTAATATTGGGAACGGAATTAGGGAATACGATTGATAGACGAATGCCTAGACAGGTACGAAAATCTTAAGAGCAGGAGATCCAGATTATCTCTATCGAGAATTTTAGGTTTGCGAGGAAAGTCGCGTTATCTAAATTCAAAATTTGCCCTTAAACACAGTTAGATGACCGGCACTACTATGTTGCTAGCANATTGATAGACGAATGCCTAGACAGGTACGAAAATCTTAAGAGCAGGAGATCCAGATTATCTCTATCGAGAATTTTAGGTTTGCGAGGAAAGTCGCGTTATCTAAATTCAAAATTTGCCCTTAAACACAGTTAGATGACCGGCACTACTATGTTGCTAGCAGGAAAAGTATGATGTACTGAACAGAGGCAAACCGCTACTAATCTGAGGTGAAAAAGATATATTTTAAATTAAATAAATTAAAAATATGGTAAAAAATTGCAGCCGGGCATTATGACGATGTGACAATAAATAATTTTTGTGAAAAAATTATTACAGGAAGTTATGGTCTTTAATTAACGTGATTATGATATGCGTAAGAATCGTGATCCGATTGACTTCGTTAGCGCAGATTCTAGAGTGAAAGCCGTGACTTAAATGTAAGTAGCTCGGAGTAACGTACACCCGATTACCGAAATCCATTAATAGAGGGTCTGTTTGTCGTCCTTTACATTTACAGAAATGAAACAGAACAATTCTCTTACGTACACAATAACGTCGATTAATAAAATGTCCGATAAACACGAAATGTCCGAATTTTTGAAAATATTCGCCAATAACGTCATCTACGAGCGCCATTTTTGAACATAAAAGATTGTTGAATCTTTAGAAAAAAAAGTTTTATATTTTAGCTTTAATTTTTCTTTGATTTAAATACTTCTGTTAAAATTAGGCCTATATAATATTCAAGCATTAGGCGATTATAATATAATATATTAGATAGATCGGAGTTTCGAAACTCGTAGTAATTTGATGACGGAAAAACACGCGAAGGATCGAGGGTAATACTTTTAATCTAAAATTATTAGGATTATATTTACGAATAAATAGCATCGACGATGGCGGTAAATTTTAAAATATTCACTCGATGTTCTAAATGGTTGTTTGAATGGATAATTACTATCAAACCCTTTTTATAGCTGAGTTAGTTTTTATCTTAAATATAGATAAATTCATTACAAACAGCAGGAGTCGATAGATTATCTGCTGCCTATTTTACTATTTATGTTGATAACAGGTCGACGTCCGAAATGTGGTTTTATAAATAAATTATGTGATACATATGTACAGTACATACATTTCATGGAATTTACTCGTTTATTTAATTCTTTTGATCTAGGGGATTTCAAAACCGTAGATTTGCAAAATACTCGGAAGGTAAAATTTGTATACATAACAGACGTGAAAGTAAAATTCGAATTTTCAATCAAAACGGTGTCTATTGTTTTTTATTTTTTCACCGATAAAACATGCATATTCCATTTTTTTGGTGTAAATACAAAATGGAAAACAAAGCAACATTTTATTTTTTTTAAATTAAACTTTTCGCCAGAGATTTTTAAAATCGACTCAACCTCTTGATTTCTTTCATTAATGCGCGGTAAGTTAGTAGTTTGTTTAAAAAAATGAAACAGGCTGTAATAAAGTTTTTTTACAAAAGTAATATATTTATTTATATACAAAAATATAACAAAAACACAGTTATTCATTAGAAAAGTTTTAACATTAAAATTGTATGTTAATGTTAACACTTAAACATTGAAATTTCAGAATCACAGCACTAATGGATTTTAAAACTTTTAAAGTGTTTTATACGTCCACGATATGTAAGGAGTCGGGTGTCGATAAATTTTCGACTATCGACTTCGACTTCCAACTCGCATAAAAATATCCAAATCGTCGATTCCCTACTCCTGACTCCAACTCCGACTCTGCATTCCTAAATATTTGAGCTTTCGGAAAATATTCTATTTTACGTTCATTCTGTGGAAAGAGATCACTTACAGAATATTTTATATTACAATCATCAAAATATTTTAAAATAAAAATCATATTAAAAACGAATTCAACTGTTAAATGTAAAATATATCTGAAGATTCATAAACCACTAACCTATGTTAATCCAGGATTGGCTAATTTTACACACATATCACACCTTGCAGACCAAGTAATGAAAAGTTGTAAGTCATCGAGTGAAAAAGTATTTGCTTTATTGATAACGGCATTTGATACACATCTTCGCAAATTCTCAATTGACCCATGAGGGACTCGAAGTCCCTCATCGGTCCATTCAGAATTTCCAAGGATGTGTACATAACTTCATAATTGTGAGTCCAACGGAGTTTTTCAATAGGACCGATGAGGAAATTTGAGTCCGAAACACGTTTCCTATATTCATAAAAACAATACCTTTACGTTTCATCTTCGACTCCTTTTCCTCATTTATCTTACAAGATTTGATACGTCTGTAAAATTAGCCAATTAAAAATTACGTTAAGAGGAATTACTCCATACCAAAAGCAAGAATCATTACAAATTGTTATTAATTCGTCTACTTAATCCTGTGGATTAGCTTTATACTTTTCTACATGATTAGAAATAGAAGAGTTTGAATTTTTCCATTTGGATTTAAAATAGAAACATTTTTGAAAAATCTTGTCAATCATCGAAATAATTATTGGAACAAATGTAAGTCCGTGAATTCCAGCGATTACACAGGCTAAAATAATTACTTTTATCGTTAGCAATGTTTCTTTTTCCGAAACGTTCAACACCGTTACAATGGCAAGAATGGTAGTGACGCTTCCTTGTATGATGGGAATTGCTGTCAAATTTATTGCATTCTGCAATCTTTTGTCCGGACTATTTGATTTCGCGGATATGTACGCGCAGGAAACGTGTGCTGCGTAATCTACAGAATATCCGATGACAACAATTAGAATAGATAAGGAAATGATATTAAGTCCGAGATTAAAAAGAAACATGAAACCCATTACACCCGCTCCTACAGATATTATGCTGAATAACACGCACACGATGCAAATGACGTTTGGTAACAATACGGCAGATATTATAGAAACGGTTATGGACACAATGCCTAAAGTCTGAAATGTTGTCTTAGGTATGGCGTCATTAATATCGAAATAGTAAAACAATGGATGATACAGGACAATGGTGAATGGGAAAGCGTTCATCTTTTCTTGAAAGTGTTTAAATTGATTGTAGAAATGACTTCCGTTGTTTGTAATGTTCGTTTGAAGTAAGAAACGAGTAGACGTGATTTTGGTGAAGGAAGCATCGAAAACGACGTCTTGTCTGAATCTTTTCGCTTCTGGAATACGAAAGAATAATTTACGCAAAATGAAAATGAAATCGTCCGAGTTTGTAAGATTATATTCATTGATAAAGGAATTAACTCTGTTGTCTGACGTAAACTGTAGGTAGCTTCTTAACCAGGATTCGGTCAAAGATCCAACGATCAGATGATCCGATTCGAGAGTTTGTAGCATATTTTCAACATTTCGTTGTACAGTACGATTTGAATAATCTAGTTCCTGTATAATGAACAATTGTAACCTGTACTTGTATTGGTTGTAATACTTTTCATTTGTTTCGTAATAATTATATCGATATGTACCGTGAACCAAATTCATGTCCAATTCCTGTCCATAGGAATACTTCGTTAATCCCCAAAATGAAATTCCCAAATAAGCAAAGTACAGTAGTAAGATAATGGTTGCTGTTATTTTCTTTCTCATCAGTTCGTTGAAATTCTTTGAAAGTTTAGTAAAATTGACTACTTTTTTATTAACGTTCTCGTTCTTCAAATCCTCCGAACGCACAAAACAGAAGATTCTTTGAAGAAAGTTTTTATTTTCTGAAAAAAAAAGAAAAATATAAGTGTTCAATATATAGGCCTACTTACAAATCGAAAATTAGGGAATTTAGAGTAATTTATTAATTGTCATATTTTTAAAAATCATCATATTATTACTTTATACAAAATATAGCTATTATTAATTGTATCCAAATTGAAGCAGAGAGATTTGGAGATGAAACATTTGTCTGTTCCCAACCTTTGCAGGAGATTTGAAAGTATCCCTCAGAAATAGTTATTTACTTATGTATTTTGTTACTGTTAATATAAGTGCGAACAATACGAACAATTTAACTAGTTGGCATTGTTTTAACTACTGCGAAACATTTTGGAGACAAACGTTTGACTCGTTAATAAAATTTGTTCTTCTGCCGTACTGTAAGAAAGGTTAGTTTCAATATTTTATGCGAAAAAGGAGCTTTAATTAAGCTCTTTTTTTGTGGAGTTGATTAGCAATGGGAATTTTTATGGGCCACAGTAGGGAATGGATAACGCAAATAACTACGTGGTTATAGTTACTTTTATATATGGTTATAGTTAATTTTAAATAAAACAATAGACACAAACTATCGACGATCCCTTAAACCCTATTCACATTCTACATTTTAAGGCAGTTTAAATGACAAAGTCATCGTAAACAACACAACGTAATCGAAGTCGACTTAAAGGATGATTCGACTAAAATTCCGAAAAGTGGATCTGTTTAACAATGAAAATTTAACTCGGTTTTTAATGTCATAAAACTTTCAGTATAATGATACGTTACTTCAGGTCTTAACCCTACATTTGGGAATCGTTGTACTGTACTACAACCACTGAAAAAGCTTTCGAACAGCAGCTATGAAAAAGTTATTGATTGCGGAAATTTTTTATATATTCACATATAATTCTAAAGTAATAAAAATTGTGGCGTTTATTTCTAATGACGAAAGCTTTTATTATGCAAAATATCACACTTGAAAAATAATTCGGATTATAGAAAAGAAAATCTTGAACATAGAAAGAAATGTGTTAAAAGAACTCTCCTGTGACAATTATCGCCCACACATCCTACAGCGGGATCCCCGGACCGGGAGATCATTGGGGAGAATCAATCATTGGTTCGAAAAAATTTTGGATACTTCTAATTCCTATGGTGGAAAATCAATTTGAGGATGAACAAGTTGTTTTCCGGGATGATAAAATGAAAGTCGTTAACATACGATAAACATAAAAGAATTTTTGAAAAAGAGAAACAATAAATCTTTATTTTGTCCATCAAATATCTCTAATTGAATTGTTATCGAAAGTGTGTGGGCTAAACTGAACACGTAAGTGGATGAAAACGACCAACCGCAAAGGAAGAACTGAAAGTTGCTTTGTTGCGCAGTTGAAAAAAATTAATGACGACTATTGTTCATAAATTGTTAAATTCTATTCTAATAAAAGACAAGAGGGGCTATCTGCAATTTAGTGCAAACTTTACCCCTGTATGAATAGGAAGGAAGAGTAAAAGAAAGTAAGAGTTAGAGAGCAGAGGAAATAAAGGAAGATAGGAAAGTGTGAAATAAGCAACCATAAGGCCCCCACAGGACCCCATGGGCGCCCGCATCGCCTTTATTAAAACAATATTTACAGAGGAATACAAATAGTTAACAGTAACATTTTTACATACAGATGCAATTAACAGAAGGATGCATATCTTTTGCATCAAAGTATATACAAACATATTAATGGATAAATAAATAATAATTGAACACAATGGATAAATACAGTTTTGGTTACATTATTAAACAGTAAATTTTTGCTTACATAATAGGAATTCGAATGGTTGGTTGAATAATTTTATACATATTTACAGTTATAACAGTTTAGAATGGGATGCAATACTTATTACATTAATGAAATATTAAATATACAACAGGTATAATTTTAAAGTAATACATTTAGTAATCAGTTGACAAAGAATTTTTGATGTAATCATACAGATCGAAATCCATAAAGTTTTAACAAGAAATTTTTACAAGATAACTTATAACTTAATAATCACACTATGTTATTCGTAGCACAATTGAATTTATATACATATAACAGTCTTTATTTTTAACATTTTTCTTTAATCTTCATCGCTTGTGAAGGAATTGTAGTTATTGTCGTCATCACTGTCATTAGTTTCTGTTGTATCTGTGTTGAGTATATTTAAATTCAGGTCACCAAACTGAGGTACTAATGCACCACT
>NW_019386398.1:55843-67065 GCF_000671375.1 Centruroides sculpturatus | reverse complement strand
GCGGCATAGGTGGTGGCCCACGTTGCCCATGCATTACGCCGTCCTTGGTTATAGAAATGATGTAATTTGAAAATAAAATTTTTTATAAATACGTATGTCAAATTATATTTTTATTACGACGCAAAATATATTTAAGAGTTTACGACCACTGTGCCGGGTGAGACGTTGTTGAAACAAAAAAAAGTTATGCATTCCATCACGTACATAAACAGTGTCGTAATTCGCCGAATGCAAATCAGCAAATTCGTAAAATTTTTATTTTAAACAATCCGGATAATCGAAAATCCGGATAATAGAGGTCCGGATAATCGAGGTTCTACTGTATATATAATTTTCTCGTTTAAGTTTATGTGTATATAGTATAGGTAGTTGTAAAAAATACGGCCTATGCAAAATGAGAATTTTAAATTTTCTATATTTTATACTGTGAGTGATTAATAAGCATTTAGGAAATGCTTATTAATCACTCACAGTAAATGATTACTTAATAATTATAAAATATGTTAAAAAAGATAATGAATGTTTAAAAATTTCATAAATATAAGTAAAATAATGATTGACACAATTAGTTATAATGGCATTAATTAATTCTAGAACTTTTTCTTTTATCCTTTATAAAAGTTAATATAGTTTGAAAAGTTTTTCATTTGATACAATTAACTTTATTAGGATTATTCAATCACGAGAAATTGCAACTAAATATGAACTAGAATCCTCTTTCGTTTGAAGTTGCACGTTTCTCAGCAAACTGATAAATTAGAGTGGCAGTAAAGTGAGAGGGGGCAAACATTCAGAGAAAAGTTGTAATGAAATATAGAGAATGGGAGGATGAATAATAAATGTGCTAATTTGGATGGTGATGAAGAAACTTGAATTTCAACATTGACTTTTAGCCAAAATATTGCTTTTATGGCAGGTGCATTAACATGCTAAAAGTAAGAATTTCGCCATGGCGAGATCAGTCCCATATCTGCAGAAAAGCCCATGGCTCAAAGTCCTTTTATACTAATCGGCTTTTATAGTTTTTAAGCGATGTATAAACGTCCATTGTTATTTCCAATCAACAATTATATTGATTGGAAATAAATTATCGATTGCTTTCATAAACATGTTTCTCTTAGTAACGAAAAATAACACATTTGTTACCTTTCGGAACTTAACCCCATGTTTTGTATTATTCCTTTGTTCCGTTTATCACGGATTCGCATAACTTGGACTTTTCCCGAACGTAACTACCGTGTTATACGAGGGATACCTGTATAGTTGTTAGTATGACATGATATCTATTACATAATAATTACATTTTATTAATACAGCGCTTATGGTGATAGAGATGTGCTGGACTTCCGAGGTTTTTTTAAATTTTCTCCCAATTCAAACAGTTATACGCAGTCAGAATGTTGCAGATATTGCT
This sequence comes from Centruroides sculpturatus, assembly GCF_000671375.1. Taxonomy (NCBI): domain Eukaryota; kingdom Metazoa; phylum Arthropoda; class Arachnida; order Scorpiones; family Buthidae; genus Centruroides; species Centruroides sculpturatus. The sequence goes on along the minus strand of NW_019386398.1, from coordinate 65,651 downwards.
GTGTAATTTGTTCCAGCAAAAGCTAATTATGCTTAAGATCTTAAGATCCAATTACACACATACTATAACTAGTATGAAAATGATGTAAGGTATGACTATATTTAACATGTTCAGCTTACCATCGCTTGAGAAATGTGCATATACGACTTATCTTAACGAAAACATTGCTGAACAAAGTGTTGATTTTGTGCATCTTAAATATTACAACGTTCCGATTAATAATATGCTGTGTGCAGAATTTGATTATAATGAATATTCATAATCATTCAAATTACAAAAAGTAGTTTATACGATTAAAAGACGAACTCATAAATCACTTACCTAACACCAGAAATGGAACCATTGCATCCACCGGAGACACACTTATTCCTGCATACTGTAATAAACCGAATCCCGAAACTAGACTCATACCAGTGGCTATCGAAGACATGATTCCGGTCCACGGTTTACTTCGAAGGAAATCTGGCCATAAACAGCTGACAACGGTAAACGTAAGCATCAAAAAAACAGAACTTGGAATATATTTTAAGGTAACAGGAAACAGTTGTTTTTTAGATTCATCTCTAGAAAGCAACACGTCTTTACTTATTTTGATATAAGAAAAGTTCACCTTATTTAAGATGTTTATGAATTGATTTTCCCATTTTATGGCTCTTTCTTCTGCCCATTTATTCGAATCGTCTAGAAAATAGAACAATTTAACAGCCTTGGCAGATATTATATATCCTTCTTCGTTCATTTTTACGCCACCCAAAGTTAAAACGTCGTAATATCTGCTCGTGTCGCCAATTGGATATTTCAATCGAAATGTTCCGTTTTGCAACGCTTTTAGTTTATTGTCTATACGAAGAATTTTATTTTCGTAACACTTTCCATTGTTTCTAGCGCAAATGTCTTTGTAGTTCCATCCGTCGTCTTCATCAACAAAGAAATTTTGAATTTCCCGATCCAAAGTGACAATTTCACGAAAGACGAACTCTCGTAGAACCGAGCCTCCGTCTCTCGCTTCGACAATAACAGTTCCGTAATGAATGGTGTACAATAATCTCGCGGGATCGAAATTTGATGCGAGATCTACGGAAAATAATCTCATCAGAAACGATTTGTACTTGTCGACAATTCCTCCGGATGGAACTAGAGAATCTTCGTTCAGATCATGAGAAAACTTTTGTAATCCTGTGGCTGATAACAATGTCATGAAGATAGGCACAACTATATACCATGACGTGTGTCTTGATACATGTGTTCCGTGTTTATGGAATAGTTTGGTTAGAAATCGATAAGCAATTCCAATAAACATACTCGATATCTGTAAATATATTTATAATAATTTTTTTAATTTATTATTATATAAAAGTCAATATACTAGTTGTTAATCATATACAATTTTGAGATTACAAATTATATTTTTTATTTTTACGATGAAATTTTTATACGGCTTTCAGGTTTAATAGTATAATTTGAAAATTTATCATAATTTAGTGAGAATGTCGTTGTCTTCTAGTGCAAATACTCGGGCAGAATTTTTACAATCAAACACTTCAATATATGCTTATCAGTACCGTAGCAGATGCCCAACTTGTATTTTACTTCAACNACTTATGCGATACATCATGTGTTTTTCTCTCTTTTACAAACTTTCTATTTTGCAAAGAACATACATTTATCGCATTTCAGCTTCATAACATTCATGAAAGATGATATGACTGTATTTTACAATGTCTGTTGGAAAGTGGTGTAACGTGTTTCCAATGTCTTGCTGGTCTTGTGCTTGGCATGTTTCAGGGAACTGGCAAGAAATTTATGCAAAATTAAAAACAATGAAAAGGAATAATGGTTAAAAAGCAGCAATAACAATAACATATGAAACGACAGAAACAAAAAATTTAACAAGCTTTTCAAAGCCATAATGAACGATGCAAGATACAGTTGAATTTGGAAGGTATTTTTCAACATAATTAGTGTGACAGACCTAAAATTGGGTAAAAATCTCTTGAAAATAAATAAAAACACGTATCTTGAACCATTGCACAAAAAAATAAAATATCAATACCTATATGGTAGGCATGGGAAAAAAGCTTACACGTAGCAATAGATGAGCTTTTAAAGCTGGCTGGGGATTTAATATTTTAATGCTTGATTAAGCTTACGAAGAAAAACGTTCCTTCAAAAAGAATTAGTAGAAATAAAACCAGTCACAAACAATTTGAACATAAACAATAATACGAGATAAGTGATTTCAGAATGTTAGTCAAACGTTCTCTCCGTATCAAGAGAAAATATGTATAAAGTGGAAAAGGTAAATGAAGGACGCTCGGTAACACGCTTTCTAAGATGTAATCCATGCAAAGTATGTGTCCGTTGACTTACATGCTCCCTTATCGCAATATGATTACAGAGAATACTATGCAAACACGGAGTTGTAAGCTATGCTGCTGAGAAGAAAGGACAAGATGTGTACTGTAAATATGCTTTCTATTAATGAAGTGCCACTCTTAGCAGCCAATAATCAAGAGAATAATGTAAATACCAGCCATCATAATACAAATTCTTCTAATTCCTCTTCAAAAAATAAAGTTGAAAACATTTTAGAATGGCTGCAAATTTCCTATACAGGGAAATTTTGCAATTAATAAGATTCTAAACAATATATTGAAAATCTGTAACAACAATGTAAATATACAATAATTTCTGTCGTCCGAATCGAACTTCTAATGTCAATGTTAAAAAAAGAGAATAACAAAACAAACAAGACTTTTTCCATTAAAGTAAAAATATTTAGGAGTGCTGCGCTTCAGATTGTTCAAATGTTTCTATTGTAAATATTAATGTAGAATTTAATCATTTTTACAACAAGTAGACCCAATAACAATAATAGAATAGAACAATGGTAATCCGATTATTTTTATATAAACTTTACAGGTCTGTAATTTGATAAATCAGAAATGTTTATAATGTCAAAAGCTTTAATCAACAGCTAAAGATTTGACCAACAGTTCACCTTGAATGTAGCATCAAACTTGACATCGTTATACCTTATCCAAATTTCCCAAATCAAGTTACAAGTTATGAAAATCTCTGCACTAGTTAGTATAACAGTCTTTTAAATGTAAACAACGTTAACTGAACTGGACGCCATAAAATTTATTGGCACGTAATTTTTGCATGTAGTGAATATTCGGTGAAACTTATTGCTGGGTGTCTTTGAACTTCTAATTTGACGTTTATTTTATAACCTACTAGCAGGTGGGCCCGGCGTTGCTCGGGCAAAAGTAACGATAACTAAGATAAAGATTATTACGTTACAGTAAACCTTACCCGTTTTCACAGAATGCAAGAATTGGGTCCCCTTGTTTCCAGACTAATTAGAGAATTTTTAGATGGGTCTAAAAATATGTTCGATTTCACAGAATGCAAGAATTGGGTCCCCTTGTTTCCAGACTAATTAGAGAATTTTTAGATGGGTCTAAAAATATGTTCGATTTCCCTCAAAAACGAAAAAAACTGCATCTGCGTATTGCACGTCTCTTTCTCTTAACAATTCCATTGTTACGTAGCATTTCCATTGTTGAAACTTCCATTGTTACTTAGCACTTCCATTGTTACTTANCACAGCAATATTGTATCAAGTTTTTCGATTGTACTGTATATTATAATACCTAAACCACACTGGATAACACCAGTGATAGCAGTGAGGTTTGGGTCTGAACAACTGAATAACTAAGTGTAATTATACGGATTTCGATCACGTATTAAATAGCGTTTCTCATAAAAATTCTCTAAGGCGACAACACCTGGCAGACGCCCATGTGTTGTGTTGCCTTCTTCAATCAATTTAATCCAATTTAATATTTTAATATTTAATATTTAATCACACGACCCTATGGCCATTGGCCTTTTTCAAGGGTCAAAAGAAAAAGTAATGATACAAACATTTACAAAGTAAACAATCAACAAAACAACAAAAAGAAACAGAGAAGAGAAATACATAAAAAACAAAAAAATACACTCAACTAATCACATCTCAATATTTTTACAGCCCGTTTAAATTGTCCGTAGGTACACAAATCTTTATATTCTTCTTTTAAAGCATTCCAATTATATACAAGTTGATAGATTGGTGCATCTCTTCCAAAACTGTGCTTAATTTTTGGTAAAATCAAATTGAATAAAATGAAGGAAGAAAGAAAGAAAACAAATTATATTCTATTTTCTGAAAGCTCCAATAGATGGCGGGGGAGTAGGATGCAAAAGTGATATCCAGATCCACTTGTAGAAACAGGCCATAGAAAACGAGCCTCTTACTACGTGTCAATATTTGGTTGAGATGCAGAGCAGAATTTTCTGCCCAGAGCTACTTTTGCTCACCGAGAGTGCCGCGGCTAGGATTCAGAAGCTAGAAACCAAGCTGAGTATATATAAAATGTATATAAAACTTAGTGTTGCCACCTTTTCGAAATCGCCGACCCGAACGGCGGGTGAGGTTTGTTCGAACAGAAGTTCCTGATGCCTACGCAATGTCATTTTGCAATGCGAAGAATAAAGTGCAATGCATGCCGGTTCTAAATCAGTTACAGTTAGGGACTAGGGAGACTCGTAGGAGTAACGTTAGTAATTTAAATTGAAAAAAAAACAACTACAGATGACTTAGCTCTATCGGATATTGGACACGTGTACGAATACGAATCGTACAAGCGAAAACAAACAAAAAAAAAAAAAAAACACGGTAGACAGGTTGCGCACGATATTCCCGGACAAAATTAATAGTTCACCCGGAGAGTGAGTCGATTCCCGGACTGTCTGGGTGAAAAGCGGACGGGTGGTAACACTAATAAAACTAATACTTAGCTCCACATTAAATATGAATTAAGACCTTTCCGGATGCAATTAAATTCAGAAAAAGAACTTTTGAGTCTTTTATCAAAATTTCAGGATTACGCTTCTGAATACAATAAATGAAAAAAAAAACCTTATGTTTAATACGACGTAAAATTGAACGATTCATTTTTATTTTTTAAATAAATAAATAAATAACATTATTTAAAAGCATTAAAATCGTTTATTTTTTAAATCCCTTATTTTTTCAAAAATGTAAACATTTTACCCTTTCCAAATAATAATTGTTTTTTTTTCTTTTAATTATTAAAAAAATTTTTGTTAATGTATGACTTTATAAATAAAAATTTAGAAGCTTTCGTAAAATATATTTTCTTGATAAATTCATTATAAATTAGATTGACAGCACAGAAAACAAAAGGGAGAAAATCATCTTTAAAGAGAAAAGTGATATCTTTAACTGACGGAAATGGATAAAAAATGAGAAGTTACAAATAATTTTTTAAATATAACTGCTCTAGTGTTAGGACAAAAAGAGTTAAGAAATAAATACATATAGTATATACTTCAATATCCAGTTTATTAGCAATTGTTACATAAAAACATTCAAAATTATGGTTACGAATTTAACGAAAATAGGACAATTCTCTTTCCGATTTAGTGTTCTGGTTTGAAGCAAACGTCTTGTTTTTCCACATCGCAAAAAGTGCAGTTGCTAATGATTTAAAAACGTACAAATTTTGCTGTTATAGCAACTCTGCGCTCGACATTTTCCCATTCCACTCGCTTATCTGCTACTGGAAATCTGAGTAATGGTATCGGCATGAATATCATTGCTGCTAAAACATTCGAGGCTGAATGAATTCACTCTTCTATCGGGTTACATGCATAATCTAACAGATTTACCGATTTCTAATTCACCAGTCTCTTTGTATAAATCAGACGACTTTCCGCTACTCCTTGCCGTTTTTCTAAAAAACGACGATTTTCGTCACGTCTCTTCAAGATTAGACGATCTAAAGCTGGATTCAACAATCATATAGCCTATTACAGAAAACACACACACAAACAAAAAAGAAAAGTGAAATAATCTTCCATATTTCGATTTTTTAAACAGATAAAAAGTGAAATAACTTAAGGCCTGGGGCCCCCAAGTGTAAAGGCCCACAAAAATTGAATTATTATCATAAATTTTTAATAATTTTTCATTAATAATGACAACTTATTGTGTAGTAAAAATAGTTAATATTAATAATATAATAATTTTAAACCCCAATTTAAAAATTTCTAATCTAACAAAAATGGGCCCCATTGGATTTCAATGCCCTAGGCCCCAAAAAGCCTAGATCCTCCCCTATATATAACTTTTAGTCCGGTACTACACTCAGCTCGATTAATACTGAGGTCTTGTAAAAGTTTATTTTCAGTTCTACTGCTTAGTCATTTGCCTGTTTGGAACTATTTTGCTTGCCTACTTATATATTTTTAGTAACTTACCTAGATCATCTTTCCATATTTATGATATTATTTAAAGGTGAAACGATATTTCTTAGAAAAGGTTAACTCTTGGTACTCTGCCATTTTTAAGGCTCTTAATAATACAAACGAACAACGAATAAAACAAAAATATTTTATTAATTAATTTATACCAAGATAAACGTAAGAACATGTAAGGCTATATTATATCACGTAAGATTAACAAAACTAAAAAGTAATTATTAATTACAAATTATATAAATAAAGTATTTAAATTAAAGTTGTTTGTAATTAAGATTTTATATATTTTATAAATTGCTGTTTTTGAAATAGGTTTTCTGTTTATTCCAAGCAGGTCGAACGAGTTCCGGTCCCTCACAGGCCACACCCACGACTTCATACAACATTCAAAGCTTATAATTCTCCGTTGCCAAATTGTTATCAGTTGTTTACATTAGTTTACATAGCAAGCATCATATTCGCCTCATTTACATTTCCCGTTTTATTACAGTCTCCGAAAACTAACTCACCAAGTGTCTAATAAAGCTTTAATATATATGTAACATATAGGCAATAGCCTTTTTTCCACAAATTTCTTTGCCACCGAGGAGTCTCCGCCACTCACTCAACTTTAAAGACGGATCTAAAATATCTTTTTTGTACTTTAATCGCAGAATAATTAAACCAAATTAGTTTCGCTTATTTCTACTCATAGATACTAAATATCTAAATTTATCGGTAATCTAAACCTATCAGTAAATATCTTTAAATTTTTTAACGTTTCATTAAAGTCAAATATAGCATCCAAGTACTATTTGGAAACATTATATCAAGTATAATATTATCTATAACTTACTATTTTTCTGGTAGGTATTGTTTTCTTGAAACTAACTACAATAGTAGCTTCGTTCATCGGAATTCAATGCAATGAAAACCTGACGAGAATGAACAAAAACAGAAAATAAATTCACAATGGTGGCGACAAGGATAAAGAGAAACTGAAAAAAACGAAAACGAAAAAACGGAAGACGATCTTGACTATTTACATTTAGAGATTAATACTTTAATTATTTCGTGTTTTAATTTTTTTTCAATGTCATTATTGTGCGTCCTGGACGAAAATACATCAGTAATAAATTAATAAATCAATGGGATATTTATTTGCCTTAAAGCAGGTTTTCAAATTTCTAAAATAATTTTAACAACAGGTTTTTATTTACGCAACTTGACAGAGATTTCTCTACATTCTTAATTATTTTAATTCGGATATAATATAATTTAATTAACTCGAGTCGTTAATTTTTAACAATTACCGATGAGTTTTTATTAACTTTTTTCACAAAATTTTATTTTCATTTTTATATGGTATTGACTATTTCGATTGTCCAATCAGTATTTAAATATTATTTTAATTGGCGTTAAGGCTGGAGGCATTTTTGTTAGATTACAGATACAAAAGGCCGGAGGGTGACGAGTAATAACGGAAAAAAGGTAGAAACTTAATCTTTTATAAATTAAAACAGCTGATATGTTAGAAAAAGACAAAGACAAAGGTAATAATAGCATGTAATTGCCTTTGAGAAGTATTTTAATAATATATATCATAAAAAATTACATATATTATTTTATTTAATTGCCATTTAAAGAAACAAGTGTTTTAAAATTATGATAAAAACTTTAATCAAATAAATCAATAAAAACACCTTATCGTAACAACAATATTAATTAATTAATTACAATTGGCTCCATGACCGAAATAAATTTTTCGATTGTTACTTATTGTAAACGGACAACTGTCGTCAGAAACACAAAATACGTCCAGAAACATACGTAAACAAATTATTAGTTCTACGCAGAACAGACTTAATTCGGTAATAAATAATAATGGCTCACGATAAAGTATGAATAAAATTCTATTTTCCTTGTTTTCTCTGTTAATTATTTTTTTAAATTTATCAATCACACGTCGGATGTTCGTGCATCGCACATTTATGTGTCAAATGCGAATTTTAAATTCATTTCCTCAAGTTTACCGTAATTGCAATTAAACGTAAAATAATTTTATTAATTGGGCTTCAATTTAAAAAACTGTAGACCTATTACGTATATACACGGTGTATTAGTACAGCGGTTACAAACTTTTAGGAGAGATAGAATACATCTGGACGATGGGAAATCACATAGCACGCTTTCACATTGTCGAAAATACCGAGCGTGTCCCGGACTTCCCCAGCAGCTTCCACCATGCGTGCAATAAGTTCCAAGAAAGCGTTTCCGACCATGCATTGCAATGTGATTTCCCATCGTATATGTGTACTCTATCTCTGTTGAAAGTTTGTAACCGCTGTACTGATACACCCTGTATATATATGTCATATATAGGCTATATCTATTCTATACGTAAATTCCCACTGTCGTCCTGTCGTCTGTCCGTCCGTCTGTCCTTTCTTAACCTGGAGAACGGTGTTAGAAGCATGAAAGATAAGGTTTTTAAGACCTGGCTTAAAATCCTTAAGGGCAGAGGCATCGATTAATTATATACAAACTTTTGATTCATACCGGAAGTCGTATTATTTTAATTCAAAAATTTCCCCCAAAAAGAGTTTGATAGATAATTGCCACGATTCCGTTAGCAATGGAATCGTGCTAATCATCTCTACGAAGTAGAGGGACAAGACAGTACAGGACTAATTACGGGTGGAAAGGATATATTTAAAAAAATAATTAATTAAAAATATGATTAAGAATTTCAGCCTGGATTGTCACCATGTCACAATAAATAGTTGCTCGTTGTAAATATTAAAATTATTTCCTAGAAACGGAACGTCGAATACTTTTCTAAATGGTGTAACATTCAGATATTTGACATATTTTCACTTATTTCCTTAATATATAAATTTTATCTGAACCTACCTAAAAATACGCCTGGCTCGTATTTGGACTCTGATTTTTCTCAGCTAAATGTTTTGCAAGTGTTTCGGATAAATATAGGCCTATATTTCCACCAGTGACAAGTAGACCTGTGTTTGGAATAGTTACTTTCTAATTATGTAAGAAACCAGTTATTTCCAAGTCTGGTTTTGATGAAAAATAAACGTAACTATTGACGTAATAAGTTATTACAAGCAAAATAATTGATAGTTGAAAAGAAAGAGTAGAGTTTGGCTGTGTGCTTTTACAGTGAATATGTATATGAAACATTATCAAGAACATTAAATAAAAAGAAAACAAACTCCATTTTAAGAAATTTTTTTTTATGTTACCGATAATAAAACGCAAAAATATCAATATCATGATAGCTCCAAATTTTTAGGCAGCTGAAAATGTACAAAACTTCGAATTTAAACTACGAAAATGTATTTAGAAATTGTCAAGGTGTTATCTTTGTGTACGAAAGTCGAAGATCTTCTGTTTAAATGTTATTCGAACACGTGCACTTTTCGTATCATCGTATTCCCTTGATTTCTACCAAGTTAAATCCCTGGGTGTGTTCGAA
>NW_019386398.1:0-51295 GCF_000671375.1 Centruroides sculpturatus | reverse complement strand
TACAAGCGAAAAAAAAAAAAAAAAAAAAAAAACACGGTAGACAGGTTGCGCACGATATTCCCGGACAAAATTAATAGTTCACCCGGAGAGTGAGTCGATTCCCGGACTGTCTGGGTGAAAAGCGGACGGGTGGTAACACTAATAAAACTAATACTTAGCTCCACATTAAATATGAATTAAGACCTTTCCGGATGCAATTAAATTCAGAAAAAGAACTTTTGAGTCTTTTATCAAAATTTCAGGATTACGCTTCTGAATACAATAAATGAAAAAAAAAACCTTATGTTTAATACGACGTAAAATTGAACGATTCATTTTTATTTTTTAAATAAATAAATAAATAACATTATTTAAAAGCATTAAAATCGTTTATTTTTTAAATCCCTTATTTTTTCAAAAATGTAAACATTTTACCCTTTCCAAATAATAATTGTTTTTTTTTCTTTTAATTATTAAAAAAATTTTTGTTAATGTATGACTTTATAAATAAAAATTTAGAAGCTTTCGTAAAATATATTTTCTTGATAAATTCATTATAAATTAGATTGAGAGCACAGAAAACAAAAGGGAGAAAATCATCTTTAAAGAGAAAAGTGATATCTTTAACTGACGGAAATGGATAAAAAATGAGAAGTTACAAATAATTTTTTAAATATAACTGCTCTAGTGTTAGGACAAAAAGAGTTAAGAAATAAATACATATAGTATATACTTCAATATCCAGTTTATTAGCAATTGTTACATAAAAACATTCAAAATTATGGTTACGAATTTAACGAAAATAGGACAATTCTCTTTCCGATTTAGTGTTCTGGTTTGAAGCAAACGTCTTGTTTTTCCACATCGCAAAAAGTGCAGTTGCTAATGATTTAAAAACGTACAAATTTTGCTGTTATAGCAACTCTGCGCTCGACATTTTCCCATTCCACTCGCTTATCTGCTACTGGAAATCTGAGTAATGGTATCGGCATGAATATCATTGCTGCTAAAACATTCGAGGCTGAATGAATTCACTCTTCTATCGGGTTACATGCATAATCTAACAGATTTACCGATTTCTAATTCACCAGTCTCTTTGTATAAATCAGACGACTTTCCGCTACTCCTTGCCGTTTTTCTAAAAAACGACGATTTTCGTCACGTCTCTTCAAGATTAGACGATCTAAAGCTGGATTCAACAATCATATAGCCTATTACAGAAAACACACACACAAACAAAAAAGAAAAGTGAAATAATCTTCCATATTTCGATTTTTTAAACAGATAAAAAGTGAAATAACTTAAGGCCTGGGGCCCCCAAGTGTAAAGGCCCACAAAAATTGAATTATTATCATAAATTTTTAATAATTTTTCATTAATAATGACAACTTATTGTGTAGTAAAAATAGTTAATATTAATAATATAATAATTTTAAACCCCAATTTAAAAATTTCTAATCTAACAAAAATGGGCCCCATTGGATTTCAATGCCCTAGGCCCCAAAAAGCCTAGATCCTCCCCTATATATAACTTTTAGTCCGGTACTACACTCAGCTCGATTAATACTGAGGTCTTGTAAAAGTTTATTTTCAGTTCTACTGCTTAGTCATTTGCCTGTTTGGAACTATTTTGCTTGCCTACTTATATATTTTTAGTAACTTACCTAGATCATCTTTCCATATTTATGATATTATTTAAAGGTGAAACGATATTTCTTAGAAAAGGTTAACTCTTGGTACTCTGCCATTTTTAAGGCTCTTAATAATACAAACGAACAACGAATAAAACAAAAATATTTTATTAATTAATTTATACCAAGATAAACGTAAGAACATGTAAGGCTATATTATATCACGTAAGATTAACAAAACTAAAAAGTAATTATTAATTACAAATTATATAAATAAAGTATTTAAATTAAAGTTGTTTGTAATTAAGATTTTATATATTTTATAAATTGCTGTTTTTGAAATAGGTTTTCTGTTTATTCCAAGCAGGTCGAACGAGTTCCGGTCCCTCACAGGCCACACCCACGACTTCATACAACATTCAAAGCTTATAATTCTCCGTTGCCAAATTGTTATCAGTTGTTTACATTAGTTTACATAGCAAGCATCATATTCGCCTCATTTACATTTCCCGTTTTATTACAGTCTCCGAAAACTAACTCACCAAGTGTCTAATAAAGCTTTAATATATATGTAACATATAGGCAATAGCCTTTTTTCCACAAATTTCTTTGCCACCGAGGAGTCTCCGCCACTCACTCAACTTTAAAGACGGATCTAAAATATCTTTTTTGTACTTTAATCGCAGAATAATTAAACCAAATTAGTTTCGCTTATTTCTACTCATAGATACTAAATATCTAAATTTATCGGTAATCTAAACCTATCAGTAAATATCTTTAAATTTTTTAACGTTTCATTAAAGTCAAATATAGCATCCAAGTACTATTTGGAAACATTATATCAAGTATAATATTATCTATAACTTACTATTTTTCTGGTAGGTATTGTTTTCTTGAAACTAACTACAATAGTAGCTTCGTTCATCGGAATTCAATGCAATGAAAACCTGACGAGAATGAACAAAAACAGAAAATAAATTCACAATGGTGGCGACAAGGATAAAGAGAAACTGAAAAAAACGAAAACGAAAAAACGGAAGACGATCTTGACTATTTACATTTAGAGATTAATACTTTAATTATTTCGTGTTTTAATTTTTTTTCAATGTCATTATTGTGCGTCCTGGACGAAAATACATCAGTAATAAATTAATAAATCAATGGGATATTTATTTGCCTTAAAGCAGGTTTTCAAATTTCTAAAATAATTTTAACAACAGGTTTTTATTTACGCAACTTGACAGAGATTTCTCTACATTCTTAATTATTTTAATTCGGATATAATATAATTTAATTAACTCGAGTCGTTAATTTTTAACAATTACCGATGAGTTTTTATTAACTTTTTTCACAAAATTTTATTTTCATTTTTATATGGTATTGACTATTTCGATTGTCCAATCAGTATTTAAATATTATTTTAATTGGCGTTAAGGCTGGAGGCATTTTTGTTAGATTACAGATACAAAAGGCCGGAGGGTGACGAGTAATAACGGAAAAAAGGTAGAAACTTAATCTTTTATAAATTAAAACAGCTGATATGTTAGAAAAAGACAAAGACAAAGGTAATAATAGCATGTAATTGCCTTTGAGAAGTATTTTAATAATATATATCATAAAAAATTACATATATTATTTTATTTAATTGCCATTTAAAGAAACAAGTGTTTTAAAATTATGATAAAAACTTTAATCAAATAAATCAATAAAAACACCTTATCGTAACAACAATATTAATTAATTAATTACAATTGGCTCCATGACCGAAATAAATTTTTCGATTGTTACTTATTGTAAACGGACAACTGTCGTCAGAAACACAAAATACGTCCAGAAACATACGTAAACAAATTATTAGTTCTACGCAGAACAGACTTAATTCGGTAATAAATAATAATGGCTCACGATAAAGTATGAATAAAATTCTATTTTCCTTGTTTTCTCTGTTAATTATTTTTTTAAATTTATCAATCACACGTCGGATGTTCGTGCATCGCACATTTATGTGTCAAATGCGAATTTTAAATTCATTTCCTCAAGTTTACCGTAATTGCAATTAAACGTAAAATAATTTTATTAATTGGGCTTCAATTTAAAAAACTGTAGACCTATTACGTATATACACGGTGTATTAGTACAGCGGTTACAAACTTTTAGGAGAGATAGAATACATCTGGACGATGGGAAATCACATNGGGGTGTCCAACCTTTTTGTTTCTCTGGGCCGCATTGGAAGAAGTCAAGGAGTTTTGGGGCACAAGTATATATAATATATACTTGTGGCCCAATATACAAGTATATTTAAGGATTAACATGTCTAGATTATAATAATAAGTATTAAAACTTTATCACAAAACAGGATATTTTAAAAAATTACTTCTATAGACACTTTTAATTTTTACTTATAAATAGATAAATTCATTTATTTGGTTTATTTGAGTCTCTGATTAATAAAAAGCGACGAAACACCATTTTAAAGTGCATTTTTATTCAACTAATATATTTATAAATGATATGTTAAACGATAACGAAAGTGAGAAAGGTTGGAAAATTAAGACTCAATATTTGCCTAACAGAACTATTTAACCTTTCTGACAACTTTTTATCTTTCGTCTTTTCTCTCCTTTCACCAAATTTGGGTCTATAATCCTTTGAGTCACAACTTCAGCTTTATTTAGTAATCCTTCCTCATTCACACATCTCCAAGTACATAAAAATATTTCATTTCCACTCAAAACTAAAATATGAATAAAGGTTTATGGCTTTTGAAATTTATTTTCTGAGTTTATGCCGTTGAAACAAATAATAAAAAATTAAAACATTTGTCGGTTTTGTTTACACCTTTATCGGGCCGCATTGGAACTTGCCTTGGGCCGCATGCGGCCCGCGGGCCGCGGGTTGGACACCCCTGATTTAAAGAAACAAGTTTTTTAGAATTATAATATAAACTTTAATCAAATAAATCAATAAAAACACCTTATCGTAACAACAATATTAATTACAATTGGCTCCATGACCGAAATAAATTCTTCGATTATTACTTATTGTAAACGGACAACTGTCCTCAGAGGCACAAAATAGGTCCAGAAACATACGTAAACAAATTATTAGTTCTACGCATAACAGACTTAATTCGGTAATAAATAATAATGGCTTACGGATAAAGTATGAATAAAATTCAAGTTTCCTTGTTTCCTCTGTTAATTATTTTTTTTTTAATTTATCAATCACACGTCGGATGTTCGTGCATCGCACATTTATGTGTCAAATGCGAATTTTAAATTCATTTCCTCAAGTTTACCGTAATTGCAATTAAACGTAAAATAATTTTATTAATTGGGCTTCAATTTAAAAAACTGTAGACCTATTACGTATATACACGGTGTATTAGTACAGCGGTTACAAACTTTTAGGAGAGATAGAATACATCTGGACGATGGGAAATCACATAGCACGCTTTCACATTGTCGAAAATACCGAGCGTGTCCCGGACTTCCCCAGCAGCTTCCACCATGCGTGCAATAAGTTCCAAGAAAGCGTTTCCGACCATGCATTGCAATGTGATTTCCCATCGTATATGTGTACTCTATCTCTGTTGAAAGTTTGTAACCGCTGTACTGATACACCCTGTATATATATGTCATATATAGGCTATATCTATTCTATACGTAAATTCCCACTGTCGTCCTGTCGTCTGTCCGTCCGTCTGTCCTTTCTTAACCTGGAGAACGGTGTTAGAAGCATGAAAGATAAGGTTTTTAAGACCTGGCTTAAAATCCTTAAGGGCAGAGGCATCGATTAATTATATACAAACTTTTGATTCATACCGGAAGTCGTATTATTTTAATTCAAAAATTTCCCCCAAAAAGAGTTTGATAGATAATTGCCACGATTCCGTTAGCAATGGAATCGTGCTAATCATCTCTACGAAGTAGAGGGACAAGACAGTACAGGACTAATTACGGGTGGAAAGGATATATTTAAAAAAATAATTAATTAAAAATATGATTAAGAATTTCAGCCTGGATTGTCACCATGTCACAATAAATAGTTGCTCGTTGTAAATATTAAAATTATTTCCTAGAAACGGAACGTCGAATACTTTTCTAAATGGTGTAACATTCAGATATTTGACATATTTTCACTTATTTCCTTAATATATAAATTTTATCTGAACCTACCTAAAAATACGCCTGGCTCGTATTTGGACTCTGATTTTTCTCAGCTAAATGTTTTGCAAGTGTTTCGGATAAATATAGGCCTATATTTCCACCAGTGACAAGTAGACCTGTGTTTGGAATAGTTACTTTCTAATTATGTAAGAAACCAGTTATTTCCAAGTCTGGTTTTGATGAAAAATAAACGTAACTATTGACGTAATAAGTTATTACAAGCAAAATAATTGATAGTTGAAAAGAAAGAGTAGAGTTTGGCTGTGTGCTTTTACAGTGAATATGTATATGAAACATTATCAAGAACATTAAATAAAAAGAAAACAAACTCCATTTTAAGAAATTTTTTTTTATGTTACCGATAATAAAACGCAAAAATATCAATATCATGATAGCTCCAAATTTTTAGGCAGCTGAAAATGTACAAAACTTCGAATTTAAACTACGAAAATGTATTTAGAAATTGNTGAAATAAATAATAAAAAATTAAAACATTTGTCGGTTTTGTTTACACCTTTATCGGGCCGCATTGGAACTTGCCTTGGGCCGCATGCGGCCCGCGGGCCGCGGGTTGGACACCCCTGATTTAAAGAAACAAGTTTTTTAGAATTATAATATAAACTTTAATCAAATAAATCAATAAAAACACCTTATCGTAACAACAATATTAATTACAATTGGCTCCATGACCGAAATAAATTCTTCGATTATTACTTATTGTAAACGGACAACTGTCCTCAGAGGCACAAAATAGGTCCAGAAACATACGTAAACAAATTATTAGTTCTACGCATAACAGACTTAATTCGGTAATAAATAATAATGGCTTACGGATAAAGTATGAATAAAATTCAAGTTTCCTTGTTTCCTCTGTTAATTATTTTTTTTTAATTTATCAATCACACGTCGGATGTTCGTGTATAGCACATTTATGTGTAAAATGCGAATTTTAAATTAATTTCCTCAATTAATTGCAATTAAACGTAAAATAATTTTATTAATTGGGCTGCAATTTAAAAAACTTAGACCTATTACGTATATACACGGTGTATCAGTACAGCGGTTACAAACTTTCGGGAGAGATAGAGTACACCTGGACGATGGGAAATCACATAGCACGCTTTCACATTGTCGAAAATATCGGGTGTGTCCCGGACTTCACCAGCAGCTGCCACCATGCGTGCAATAAGTTCCAAGAAAGCGTTTCCGACCATGCATTGCAATGTGATTTCCCATCGTATATGTGTACTCTATCTCTCTTGAAAGTTTATAACCACTGTACTGATACACCCTGTATATATATGTCTTATATAGGCTATATCTATTCTATACGTAAATTCCCACTGTCGTCCTGTCGTCTGTCCGTCCGTCTGTCCTTCCTTAACCTCGAGAACGGAGTTAGAAGCATGAAAAATAAGGTTTTTAAGACCTGGCTTAAAATCCTTAGGGGCAGAGGCATCGATTAATTATATACAAAATTTTGATTCATACCGGAAGTCGTGTTATTTTAATTCAAAAATTCTCCCCCAAAAAGAGTTAGATAGATGATTGGCACGATTCCGTTAGCAATGGAATCGTGTTAATCATCTCTACGAAGTAGAGGGACAAGACAGTACAGTGCTAATTACGGGTGGAAAGGATATATTTAAAAAATAATTAATTAAAAATATGATTAAGAATTTCAGCCTGGATTGTCACCATGTCACAATAAATAGTTGCTCGTTGTAAATATTAAAATTATTTCCTAGAAACGGAACGTCGAATACTTTTCTAAATGGTGTAACATTCAGATATTTGACATATTTTCACTTATTTCCTAAATATATAAATTTTATCTGAACCTACCTAAAAATACGCCTGGCTCGTATTTGGACTCTGATTTTTCTCAGCTAAATGTTTTGCAAGTGTTTCGGATAAATATAGGCCTATATTTCCACCAGTGACAAGTAGACCTGTGTTTGGAATAGTTACTTTCTAATTATGTAAGAAACCAGTTATTTCCAAGTCTGGTTTTGATGAAAAATAAACGTAACTATTGACGTAATAAGTTATTACAAGCAAAATAATTGATAGTTGAAAAGAAAGAGTAGAGTTTGGCTGTGTGCTTTTACAGTGAATATGTATATGAAACATTATCAAGAACATTAAATAAAAAGAAAACAAACTCCATTTTAAGAAATTTTTTTTTATGTTACCGATAATAAAACGCAAAAATATCAATATCATGATAGCTCCAAATTTTTAGGCAGCTGAAAATGTACAAAACTTCGAATTTAAACTACGAAAATGTATTTAGAAATTGTCAAGGTGTTATCTTTGTGTACGAAAGTCGAAGATCTTCTGTTTAAATGTTATTCGAACACGTGCACTTTTCGTATCATCGTATTCCCTTGATTTCTACCAAGTTAAATCCCTGGGTGTGTTCGAACAAATAAAGCAATTTGCGAGCGACAGGAAATAAAAACCCGAGAAAGTACCCTTTATTTTTATAATAAGCATAAAACGCTTATTTATAAATCGTTTTCAGTTCGTTCATAGTTTCTTCGTGTATCTTTCAATTGTTTTATTTATTAATTTAAACTTAGCATTAACGTAAAACGATTCATTAGATCGACGATTATCCTATATGTAATTAATGAAATGCGCCTCAATTATTATTGAATTTAGCCTATAAAATATTTCTAAACAATTAAATTTCCCCGCACAGTTTTATTGAAAACATTACGCACTGTACTTTGCAAGATATTTTGCTGTTTTTATAGGAGGTTGTAAATAAATATGTTCTAGGCTCACCAACATATTTAAGATAATATAGAATATTAAAATAATAGCGAACAAGTGATTGATGTTATCAAACTAATTATTATTATTATTATTAATTGTCATTTGGGAGGCAATATACATCGTCGTTGCATACGTATAACAAGTAAAGGTGACGTATTTTAAATAATTAACACATANTTACGCACTGTACTTTGCAAGATATTTTGCTGTTTTTATAGGAGGTTGTAAATAAATATGTTCTAGGCTCACCAACATATTTAAGATAATATAGAATATTAAAATAATAGCGAACAAGTGATTGATGTTATCAAACTAATTATTATTATTATTATTAATTGTTATTTGGGAGGCAATACACATCGTCGTTGCATACGTATAACAAGTAAAGGTGACGTATTTTGAATAATTAACATATATTTTATAATATTCGATTATAACTAATAATTAAAATGTTTTGACTTAAATCGGGTTCACAAATAAATTGAAAAACCCCATATTTTACCAATATATTCTTTCATAATAAAGTTCGAAAATTCGTTTATTTGGTATAAATTTATTAGCTGTGTCATAATAAACCGTTTAATCTACTCATTTAATGTCGAAAAATTTTGGAAGTGTTTTTATATATAATATACTTCTATGAATATCCTCACCAGTTTTTCTTCCACGGAAATATAAATAGAAACGGCGGCACCGGAAGCGGTTAATCGTCACGAAATTTTACCTATAAGAGCCTGTATTGGTTATGAGAGGGAGAGAGAGCAGCGAAGTCCTTTACTATCGTATGACATTTAAAATACTTCAAGAAGTAATGGCAACGAAATTGCTTTTTCTATATTACGTCCAGTATTACGTAACGTTTTTCGTCCGTGAAAGAAGGAAATGATGTCATTTAATTAATATCTGTATTAATTAGACAATTGGTACAACTCGTGACGAAATAAATAAAACCTGTTACTAATTGCAACAGCATATGTATGCAGAAAGTGAATTATAAATAAACAAAATGAAAACGTCACCTTAATACATTAACTTTCATGCATAGATTTGCCAAATCTACGTATGAAGATTATATGAAATTCCAAAATGTTGAAGTAATTCGTATCTTTGTAAGAAGAAACTATTGTAAAAGTATATATATATATTTTTACAATAACAGCTCGATTATATGTATAGAACTAGTTATATACAGAAGAAAGTACAATAAATTAACATTACTGTACATCATAAAGCACGTAATCGGAGGAATATTAAAAAGAATTATTTTTGTTATCAAGAATCATTATTTTCATTTTCCAAGAAGAAATGTTTATGACGAGATTTATATCAATAATAATAGAAATGACCTTGCAACTTGCCACCTGCAGAAAACCCATGTACAGTACAGTAGGGCCTACCTCTCCACTTTTACGTCGAGGGTCACGCAAACTATTTCTGTTATTAATTCATCCAATTCGGAAGAAGTTTTATATAATGAGTTTTATAACACTCATTACGCTGTTTTCTCATTATCGATACCACCCTATTCTAGTCGATCTTATCCAACTAATTATTGGGGTAGGAATGGGGGACTGCTGGCCGTGTTCCACACGAACAAACTTTTATATTATAAGCGTAACTTACGAGTTAGATTTATTGGGCTAAAAGTTGAAAAAAATTCTAAAATTAAAAATTTCCACTAGCGTCCATATGTCTGTCCTTTCTTAATCTCGTGAACGGAGTTGGACAGGGGCAAGACTCTACTAATTTAAGGTGGAGAGCATATATTTTAAATAAATTAAAAGTATGATTAACAATCGCTGCCTGGCATTATAGCGATGTCACAATAAATTATTGCTCGTCTTTTGTTTAAATAATTTTTAATCATTTATATAACTAACTTTAAATTGTTTTCCGGATTTTGGAAGTTGATTGATATAGGAGGATCATAAAGACTTTATGTATGTCAAGGCACTGTGGTTAAGGTTATCCGCATACTTCTTGTACTGTACTTCTTTCTTTTTTTTTGTCATCGAGCTTGACAACGGTGGCCATTATTACGGTTTTCCAGTTAGACACAAAATATGTAAGTACAGTATATTGTATTCTCAAACGTTATTTTTATACATAGAAATTAATTATNAACTATTTCTGTTATTAATTCATCCAATTCGGAAGAAGTTTTATATAATGAGTTTTATAACACTCATTACGCTGTTTTCTCATTATCGATACCACCCTATTCTAGTCGATCTTATCCAACTAATTATTGGGGTAGGAATGGGGGACTGCTGGCCGTGTTCTACACGAACAAAATTTTATATTATAAGAGTAACTTACCAGTTAGATTTATTGGGTTGCAGGTTGAAAAAATTGTAAAATCACAAATTCCCACTTGCGTCCATATGTCTGTCCTTTCTTAATCTCGTGAACGGAGTTGGACAGGGGCAAGCCACTACTAATTTAAGGTGGAGAGCATATATTTTAAATTAAATAAATGAAAAATATGATTAAAAATCGCTGCCTGGCATTACAACGATGTCACAATAAATAATTGCTCGTCCTTGATTTAAATAATTTTTAATCATTTATAAAACTAACTTTAAATTGTTTTCCGGATTTTGAAGTTGATTGATATCGTAGGACCATAAAGATTTTATGTACGTTAAGGCACTGTGGCTAAGGTTATCCGAACATCTCTTGTACTGTACTGTACTTCTTTCATTTTTGTTTTTTTGTCTTCGAGCTTGACAACGGTGGCCATTATTACGGTTTTTCAGTTAGACACAAAATATGTAAGTACAGTATATTGTATTCTCAAACGTTATTTTTATACATAGAAATTAATTAGTAGATAATAATAATTAAAATATACAACTAGACCTATATTATGGTAAGACGTTTATAATGCCAGCCCTCATTTCCGAAGCTTTTAGAATTAAAGGAGGAAAATCCTCTATGGAAATTTTAAAAAATTATCTAATGTTTGCAAACGAAAAGGAAATTGTAATAACGAATTTTTCAAGAGGTTACCGAAAATATGTATATTCTGGTACAGAATATACAGAAAGAAATACAGAAAGAAAGGACGATGTGCTATAACAGAAATTTTCCTTGCCGAGTCTATTGTCAATATAGACTTGTCGGGACGATGCGAATACAAAGAAAACCTGGATTCGACGGACTAATTCGGGCGAGGGGTGTCCGTTATGTAATAAAGCGGGTTTTCCGAATGCGCGTGTTAAAAAGTTGACAAATTTCTTAGTTTATATAGTTCGCGTAATTAAAATTATGTATGCGCGTGAAGTTTAAATTCGCAGAGGAGTTTTCCACGTGTGTATTGCTTACGTAGTGACCGTATTACTGAGAATGTGATAATCGAGTACACGGTCTAAATCGAAATAAGCGAACAAACATTGTTTGGAAAATACGCGTAAAAACGCGTAGAAATGTAAATCAGAATTTACCGCAACAGACAATTTTATATTCTCGCATTACGCCTAAATATCTATACACACTTGTCTTATCGCATTTCACATTAGCAAATTGTAAACAAAAACATTTTATAATATTTAAAAAATATTAAAAATTTTCTAATTTTTAATGTTATAAAATGTTTATTTGATGTAAAATTTACACCGAATAAAATCTTTTCATTTATTTTTGTGAAGAAAATATTGTATCTTATAAATAACTTCTGTAAAACTACCTAGTAACCAGTTTTTATATAAAGTGTTGCTAAATATTCGAGATACGTTATTAGTTGTTTTCGCACGTACAGTACAGCAACAATGCGAATTACCTTCGAAATGTTTTAATATTAATTAAACAACCTTCAGTTTTTTATAGAATATATTATCTTCGCTTTTTATACGTTTACGCATCAATCTCCTTCACAGTTTTCAGATCTTTTTATCAATTTATATAAGGAGTTACATTAAGATTCGGTATTTTTTATTTTATTTTATATAACAAACAAAGATAAATTAATATATAAAGTAAGTGTGAATGAGAAATAAAAGTACTATTTTACGAGTTTATCAATCAATAATAATAATTAGTTTGATAACTTCAATAACTTATTCACCGTTCTTCTAATATTCTGGTTAATTTGTTGTTTGGCCTAGAACATATTTACTTACAACTTCTATAAAAATAGTAAAATATCTTACAAGGTACGTAATGTTTTCAATAAAACTGCGCGTGGTAATTTAGTTGTTTAGAAATATATTTAACTTGGAAGAAAACAAGGAAATCAGAATAATTTTTAAAATATAAGTGTATTTCTTATTTCTTTTGTTGTTTTGTTTTCATTTAATGTTTTAAAGTAATATTTCATTCGCGTGTTCACTAAAACACAGGCCTACGGATGAATTTCCCTTACATTTTCTCTGCTCTATTGTGTCTAACAGAGAGAAAATATGGCGATCAGTAAAAAAAATGACTCCCCCGAAGATTTTTACATTTTTGGGCTCGGGGAACCTCGAAACTATGAAAAATGCGAAACAAATTCGGGGGGAGGGGTAATTTCTGTATATATTGATGTTAATGTGGGGGGCACGGTTTTGTTCACCCTGCTTGAAGCTTAATAACTCCTTTTCTATTTGTCGAAAATTTCTGAAATTTTGCACGCTGGTTGGTGAATTAGGGGCATTAATGCTATTCAATAAAGCTCCAGGGATGAGAGATAAAGGGGAGTTGTCGAGTAGGGTCGGATTTAATAACGATTTTACTCGATATTCACATTTACAATTATTCAAAAAACCCTTCCTTACTCTAAAATTTGCCATTTTCTAATAGTTAAAAGTATAATAAGTTTTTAATGTAAAATTTTATAACTGGTGTCGGCACACACATTTTCAATTTCTTTTTCGAGTAATTTACACGTGTTGTTAGATTTTTATTCATTGATTTCATTATTCTTTATGTTATAATTCTAAAAACACTTATTATTTTAGATGATAATTAAATAAAAAAATATTTGTAATCTTTTCATGGTATAGGCTATATAAAACTAGTAATTAAATGCAAATACCTTTGAGTGTTTTCTAAAATATCAGTTGCTTTAATTAATAATTAATTTTCTATCTACTTGTCCTCATTCATTATACTGTCAAAGTTTTTGGCTCGACATACTGTAACTACTTTTTGTATTGTTTGATTGTTGAGAAAATTGTCATTTCATCGGTAATTGTTGAAAACAAGTAAAGCAATTACCTCGAATACAAATTAATTTAATTTAACTGGAAAATAATTTTGCTATACTGTACAAGACCCTCTGGGAAGTCTTCTCGGATGAAAACCTGTAGTGACCTCGTGAAAAATAAATATTATTAAAAACTATTTTAGAAGTTTCAAAGCGTGCTGCTAAATACTTCTTAATATTAGACGATGAAGCTACAGTGTTTCGGGAAAAGAAAACTTTGTGTGCGCGTTACGTGTTATTTTTACAAAGCAAAGGAGTTATCTCGTATTAAAAAAACTATAATTTATGAAGGTTAAAGATTTACCTAATGATGTCATTTCGTTTTGTATAATTATCTCTTTAACATCCTTGGAGTCGATTTTCCCCACCTGCCAGGGCAAAGTTATTTACTATTGTACAGATACTGTACATACAGTACAGTACATTATATTATTGCATTCGTGTCCTCAAACTTGTTATATCGAAAGCACGTTGGGTTCTATTTACGAGAAATTATTTGGATATTGCAAGGTGTAGTAACAGTTTTTCAATTGTAGACCCAACGAAATAACGTTTTAAGAAGAAAATTTAAAAACAGCTAACAGATATGAAAAAAAAACTCGGTTTAGACAATTGTGTGAGATCCTCCGGGTCGAAAGACACGAAGTTCTTTACATATTTGGTGAAGTATCGCAACTCACTGTCGAAGCTCTCCTTATAAGATATTTATAGAAAGGAAAATTTCTTACCTTATCTATACCTTTGTTAGATTTTCTGCTGGAAATACATATAAATGATGGTTTTATGCACTAGAGAAGCATTCCTAATCATTTAAATCATTTACCACCTTCTAAAGCTTAGTTCACACTGAGCGAGATTCGCTAGCGAAAGCGAAAAACAGAGCGAATAACCGGTCAAACATGACTTGTTTGACTGGTTATTCGCTCCGTTTTTCGCTTTCGCTAGCGAACATTGCCAATTACCATTGGCTTTACTTTTAGTACGCGAACGCTTATTGGCTAATGCTTATTATTTTTATATCATAGTTTATACGCCGTATTCATTTAATTTTACCGGCATGGCGCCACTTTTTAAGGAAATGCTTATAAATAATTAAAACTGTATCAGAAAATAGAACTATTATATACTTATAGAGGAGATCGGGGCAAGATCGGCATGTTAAGCTTTACTTAAATTTTGTGTAATAAATACTGCTGTAAACTGAAAAAAAAGCTTTGCATATTGTCTATTGGAATGTTACCTTACTATANGCTTATTATTTTTATATCATAGTTTATACGCCGTATTCATTTAATTTTACCGGCATGGCACCACTTTTTAAGGAAATGCTTATAAATAATTAAAACTGTATCAGAAAATAGAACTATTATATACTTATAAATGAACAAAAAACGATATAATTACGTACAGTACAAACAAAATTACGCAGACTCACAAATTGTCGCGATCTTATGGGTCGCAACGAGTTTGTGACTGAGTTTTCTTCTGTTTAAACTTACGAACCGAAACAACTAACTAGATAAAATACCTAATAAAACTACAACTTTTCTACAAAATAGAATCCGAACTTCGTAATAATATGCCCGGTTTCAACGTCCATTTCTTAGAAGAGTTATATAACTTATTACCTTTTGCGGGTGTTGCTTTGAAGCAAACTTCCCCACACAAAACGACGGACCCAATACGGAAAAAAATTATATAGGGATAAGCTTTGCTCTACACACTCCCCTTCTGTTCAAGTACACCGATTATTGGAGTGAAGGCAAATTAGATAGAAGTAACAAGTTAATCGGGATAACTTATCTCAATTAGGTTAATCGGGAATAAAGATAATATAAATCAAGAAAGTGCTGGTACAGAATACAGTGGGTGATCGGTTAACGAACATAATCCGTTTTAAGACTTTGTTCGCTATCCGAATTGTTCGTTAACCGATTATCAATTTACCATAGGTTTGTATGGGAATTTCATTAATTCGTTCTGGAGACCCCCAAAAAATAAAAAATATGTACTTTCTTACTACGTTCATTTATATGTAATAATAAAAATACATATATAGGCACTCTTGCATTTTAGTAGTTATATTTTTTTTGTTTGTGGGGGTTAAAGCATTTGTCTAATATCGATCGCTTTTCTCTCTTCTTCAGGATTTTCATAAGTAATTAAGACATCAACATCGAACGTGAGGAAGAGAGTGTTTAATAATGTTATAAAACACTGTCGAAAGAACAAAGATATTTGAGATATTGGTTACAATAAATCCTGCGGGTAATTAAGTTTTGATTTTTAATTAACTTTTACTCGCTCGGGAACTTGACGCGAGAAATTATTTTAACCGTGTCGAATTTCACCTTCCGGGTATTTTCAAATCTTGACGTTTTGACACTTCAGAAACCAAAAAAGTCGAAAAAAAGTGTCATAACTATCTTCGTGTGTATATATTTTTCGTCTATTTCGTTTAATATCTGAGGATGGGTAAAGTTTAAAAAACAAACTTTGGTTTTGTACGTAAAGGCCTTTGTTGTTATTAAAGTTTAGATACGGACTCGAGGAGGAGGGAAAATAGTATAATAGTAATGGGGAAATAATAGTAAATTGGATAATAATATAATTTTTATCTTAAGACGTTCACAAACAAAACAATAAATAATACAAAAGCAAAAGCCAACGAACTATTTGCATCCTTTAAATCAAATCTCTAATACTACTAAGTATTAATACTTTGCGTGAAATTCCTTACTTTCAATCGCTGCTTCCAATCTTCTCGTCCTGGATAAAACTAATGTCACCTCAGTCCGATTATCCCTTTCTTTTATCAAATATTCCTTGAGATCGTTTTTTCTGTTGTGTTGTATTTTCTTATGTATGGATCAAAAATATGCCGTTTACTTTCAATAGAATTAAGGTCTGAACTTTGGAATGAATTTAGGTGTTTCTTTTTTAACATATAAATCATCTGTTCTGCAGTAAGGATCTGTTTAAAGTTGTTACACAAGTAGAAAATGAAATTGTTCACTTATCCCATTGTTAATCCATTCTTTATTTAACTACCTTGCAGTATCTTTAAATATGATGTCGAATCATCCTTATTATTGTCAATAAATAACAGATTTTCTACTCCACTGTATGACAGGTAATCCCGAGCGAGCGCATTATCACTTCCTACTTTCCTGTTTTTCTGCCTGAACTCAAGTACTCGGAACTAAACCTTGTCGTTTGACCTACGGCACTATTCGGGGGAACGGATGCTAGGGAGTAGTTTTTGCCACTTCGCGTGACAGTCGGTCGTTAGGGTGGATAGTTACGTCTTTAAATCCCTATTCTACCTTTCCACCGAATTGACGGCTGCGCCATATAGGAATTAAATTTTGATTGATGACAAGATAGTACATTCGCCTTTGTATACCCGTGCTAATAAACTTTTTCGTTATCAGTTATTGAGAACGGACATACAGGGGCCGAGCTACCTGAGGTTTGAGGTGGTTTTTCGGCCCTCCAATGTCGAAAACTTCCCCTAAATAGTAGGCACAGTCACTCCATCAGAATAATCAAAACTATTTTATATATCTTCACTGATATTCTATGCGAACTATCGTTATCAGTCGTAAGTATCAGTATCAGTCGGAAAATTACTCCATGCCCACCACGTCTCTCAACGATAAACGTCTAAATAAGGCCGTGCCGAAATATTAATAACAGTATTTAAAGAGATACGACCACTGACAACGCAGAAGCCCGTACCGATCCGTGAAATGGGTCACGATACCATTAGATCGTAAAGGTTAATAATATCCGGAGAGGAACCCGTGTTCTTCGACCGAAACATCCACCTAACTCCGACAGCGACAGACAATTTCGTCTTAGCCTCAGGTTTACTGCTTCCGAATCGGTCGAGGACCCATCTCTTCCACCAAAATCCCGCAATTCTTTGGTCCAGTTTCCAGCTCGACTTCTCCCTTGGCCTACTTTCTTTTCTCTCTTCCTATTTACTGGCATTTTCCCGTCGACTCCATAACGAAAAAGTGGTTCGAAACCACCGATTACGGCGATTATTACGACGTGAATATTTTACATATAAAGACGGTTAATAATAACAAAACTACATTTAGTTAAGACGATTAGTAAGAAGACAACATACTACACACACAGGTAACGAAACACCGGTAAGAGCTAAATCATCTTTAATGCGGGCCAACTTCTCCACACGACTTTTCTCTCCTTAGAAAAGAGGCGAAAAAGTGTTGGTTCGACATCTCTGCTTAGATTTAGAACTTCATCTTAATCATAAAGAGTGTTTGCTCCAAATATTGACGCAAAGTTTAGTTTTTAATGTTTTAAAATATTTCTGTTGACAGTATTCGCTTATATTCCGATAAATTTAATAATGTATAGAATGCAAAGCGCGTAGTTAGCTTAAGTGGAAACAATTTATATTTATTATAGTCAACAAATAGAAATTGTAAAACATTTATCTGATTGAAAGTTCAATAAACAAAAAATGCAACAACGAGTTGCTATACTTTACCGGCAACATTTGGTGCCGCCAATTGCTATCATATAAGCTCGAAAGAGGGTGAACAAAATCCCGCCTCACACACACACAAGCTAACATTCATACATACAGAAAAAACTCTCAAATTATTTTAGCATTTATCGACTTCTCGAGATCCCATCAGTTAAAAAAATGTAAAAACTTTTTGACCGATTGCCGTACTCACCCTCTGTTGTACATCTAACAACAGAAGTTTAAAATAATTTAAGAACTTAGTTAACCTTAACACGAGTTTTAAAAAAATTGGACGATATATAGTGAAAATTTCACACCTTCCGAGAAACGAATTTAATTTTTATCGAATTAACATATTCTGAAAATATACTTTTTGCATCATATTTATAGACATAGTTTAAGAAAATATAGCAAAATCATAATTATTTTTTCCTATTCTGAAATTTTTGATAATTATTTTCACGTGATTCAATAATAAGTATTCACAAATAAAAACTTTCTTTGTAGAACGTGTTTCGATCAGGTTGTACTCGTCTAAAAATCAATGAATTTCTTACATTTAATATATTCTTTAATTCAGTTGATATTTTCTTTATACTTATTCATATTTTTATTGCGATTGAATGCATTCTGCTCGAATTGATGAAAGGAAGAATTTTTATAAACATAAGGACGAAAGATAAATAATGTGATACGGAAACTATTCAAACATATTTAACGACAAAGAAAAAAAAAAAACTAATTATTTGATAAACTCAACACTAACATCCACTTTCATATTATAATGATACTCGTTAACCTTCAATACACTTCCTATATGACTTTTCTTAACGCCCGTCGCTCTGTTTATAGTTGTGTCGAGGCCTGGCGACGAGTGGGGCGAATGAGGCGGAAGGCGTTTCTGGCTGGACGAAACCTCGACTAATTGAATTTTTATAGTTTATTCGGATACGCAACTTCCAATGAGTTGGCCGGAAATTTTCACGTATTGCACCGGTATTGTAAACACCAGCAATCCGTGTATAAGGCAGTTTGTCAGGT
The DNA here is from genome assembly GCF_000671375.1 of Centruroides sculpturatus. Taxonomy (NCBI): domain Eukaryota; kingdom Metazoa; phylum Arthropoda; class Arachnida; order Scorpiones; family Buthidae; genus Centruroides; species Centruroides sculpturatus. The sequence continues at coordinate 31,996 of NW_019386398.1, read as the reverse complement.
TTATTGAAATTGAAATTTAATATATTAACGAAAAAAACAAATGAAGACAAGGTTACAAAAAATTTTAGAGGATATAAAAGCTTCGTTTCCGTCATTACTGAGATTTTGAGATTTTTATCGCTGTTATAAGATCTTTAACGCTTCCAGCCATGTCAGAACTTTAATTTACTTTAATGTAAGTACTAGCTGTTACCCGCGACTTCGTCCGCGGAGGTTTTGCAAGCAAACTCCATTTACATTCAATATTTCAATAACCATAGTAATTGTTAGGTCTATATAACACCTACCGCTGAAGAGAATGCGGAGAATCAAACGAACTATTTTCAATTTGATCAATTTTTTGGAACGTTTACAATCGTTCTATAATCGAACCAATATGCAATAACAAATTCGAATTTAAAACGGTTCGAACATTTTTAAAATTGAAATAGATAAAAATATTTATGTTTGTATACTGGCACAATGAAGTGACCTTCTTTATCAACACTTGGCCGGTTTTCAATCTTTATTTAGTTAGAACGCCGTGCTACACATTTGCGTTTCGGGTATTCACCCCTCTTCATCTAACTCACTCCAATACAGACACCTAACTAATACTGTACATAGCAGAACTTTAGACTACTTAAAGGTTTTCATGACGACTATCATAAATGCCTTCTTTTTACATTTATTTGCAATGACACAAGCTGTTTTCTTAATTTTTAACACGCAGACAAAGTAATTGATAAATAGTACTAATTAAAACAGTTACATGCTTCTCTTCTTTGTTCTTCTAAGCATGTTCTGTAGGCCATCTTTCCAACACTGTCAACAACAAAAAATATTTATCACAATGTCTGAAATGTTATCAATTTAATACACCTAAGTACTCAATGAAGACTAAATGTAGTTGAAAACAAAAAATCGCATCTGAAATAGTACAGTAGAAACCGTTCTTCCGGTTAAGCCTTAATGCTCTCCCTCACCCCCCGTGGGAGAATTTCTAAAAATCCCTTCTTAGTGTACATTGCCATGACTTACCCTACTAAAACGCAGATAAAAACAAAAAATTGCATTTAAAATAGTACAGTAGAAGCCGTTGTTCCGGTTAAGCCTTAATGCTCTCCCTCTCCCCCACTTGGAAATTTCGAAAAATCCCTTCTTAGTGTGCGTTTTCATGACGAACCCTAACTGTGTACCAAATTTCTGCTCTGTAGGTCCAGCGGTTTGCTCTGGGCGATGATGAATCAGTGAGTCAGTCAGTGAGTCAGTCAGTCAGTCAGGACAAGCAATTTTATATATATAGATAATGGCTGTTATAATCTGCGTAACAGAGGAAAAGTGTGGCCAACTGTTATATAATGACTTTTAAGAATTTTACATTTTTAAATACGATAAATTAAAAAAAACTCGGTATTTTTTCTCTGTATGTATGGACGTTAGTGTGTAAGGGCACGACTTTGTTCACCCTATTTGAAGCATAAAAACTGCGCTTATAATGAAAATTTTCCGAAATTTTGCGGGCAGGTTTCTGTATCGGGGGTATCGATGCTGTTAAATTTTTGTGGTTAAAGGTCGACGAAATGGAGATAAAAGGGATCGCGCGTCGTATCTGGAATAGGGTCGGACTTAGGGTCGACTTAACTAGCTACAGTATTAGTATTTACAAATTTTATTTATTTATTTTTTGTTTTTATAAAACTCATCAAAATTAAGCTTTTAGCCATTTGATAATAATTGAAAATATAAAAAGTATTTTTTAAAATAAAATCGCTTAACAGATGGCACCACACACAATACTTTAAAGCGGAAATCGGCAACAATAAAAATTTTAAAAACCACGAGTAGTTCGATTTTTGAAAAAACATGACAATGTAATAAATAAAGAAAATAATTATGTTTTGAAATACGTATAGTTATGACGTAGATTATGCACGCGCGTAATAACTGAAAAATGAAAATTAAAAGTACGTATATAAATTAACACAAAATAAAATTAAATAAAATTACAACTATGTTTAATTGCTCGTGCCTGACTATGATTCCAGAGTACGCCGAGTTTTCCACCCCTGCCGTAAACAGCGCGTAATTCTAAAATCCACTGGCTCGTTTCTCTGCGGGAGAAGCTTAACAGTGCTTCTGGGTATCGACAGATGGCACTGGGTGTAATCGTATTATTAAGCATTCATTGTTGGCGTTTTAGTATCTTTTATATTATTAAGTAACGAATTGTCCTTAATATCGAGTAATTGTTAGATAATTCTAATAAAAATTTAAATCAACCTTCCAACTCTGTAATTTATTAGGAATTTCTATTCATTTGTATTGTATATTGTGTAAAAAGCTACACTTACGGTGCGATCGGTTTTGTGATAGTAAATTTAATTTTCAGACCGCCCGCTTTCGCAACAATCGCGAACTGATACTTATTTTGTCAACCCGTATGTAGTATTAGTATTAATTAACTGTTATCCGGATGATAACGGAACTGTAAATAATTAGAATCCGCACATTTACGTGTTGCGATTTGTTAAAGATGTACGGAGAAATGCATAGTTTCGACTCCTCTAAACAATCCGTGATGAAATGGGAATGCGTGTATCTAATCATAGTACACGCCAGTGCATCTCGCCACTGAATGGGCACGTAAATTTCAAAGAAACCTTGCGACGATATAGTAGGCCTAATTCTTTTTACGTGTAGTATCCTACTACTCATTAATAAGAATTATCGTAAAACTAGAAATTTTTTAATTATAATACTATTGCAATACGTAGAAAATAACATGTACTCGTGTCGAACTTTGTTAAGGGTTTATCATAAATACTGTGAACTGATTGTCGGGGTTTTTGTCCACTGTTTAAAACCTTCGATTATACCCACTGCCATCTATCGACACCCGGATGCACTGGTAGGTTGAGGCCGCAGAAAGACAAGCCAGTGGTTTTAGAATTATGCTTGAACCCCTTAAACTACGGTTAGCAGATAATCCGGTTAGGGAAAGGAGCAGAATTTTCTGCCGACAGCTTTGGCTCATTCGGAACTCCACGGTTAGAATTCACACAAAAACAGTATATATGTTATGGACAAAGTGATTAATACGGGCATTATAAATAATGACCAACAAAATCGGGCATTGTAATAAATTTCAATAATTTATCAAATTGACCGGTCATTATGAATACTGCTATCACCTAGTCGGGCAAAGTGATAATAATACGTTGAGGAGTGATCATCCGACATAGTTAGCCAATCAGATCTTACATCTTACTTGCTCATGTGTACAGTATTGCATTTAGTACCGAATTTTAAATTTATGTGACTAGTAGTTAATCTCTTTTTTTGACAAAAGTAACGATCATGGAGGAATCATTAAGTGTTATGAATAATCGCTTCAACAACCGATTAAACGAGTTAATAGCAGAAAAAGGTGACAACAATCAAATTTTTACAAAATCAGCATATTTGTCAATGATACAAAAAGTGAGAGTCAAAAATGAAAGTTACTTCTAAGTTACCGGAAGAATATCAGCGTTTACGTAGATATGACGTTGTATCTATCGGAAATTTAAAAAAATTAATTATGCCTGTAAAAGAAGGCAATGCGATTAAATAATACGTTAACACGGAAGAAATATTTGAGATATTGCACGATGCCCATATTGCTATTAGACATGACGGTAGAAACCGCATGGAAAAAGAATTAAGTACGAAATATATAAATATTACAAGAGAGGTGATCATAATTTATTTGAACTTGTGTGAAATCTCTCAGAAAAAAAGAATGTTCCTAAGAAAAATCTAAATCAGGATGTTATTAGTATTACAGAATTGGTGAATGAAGAAGAAACAATCCAAACAATTGATCCAAAAATAGAAGAAAAAATAAGAAGTGTGTCTAAAACAAGGGCTTTGTTTAATCTTAAAATGCATGCAGAAAAAATGATTAATACATCAAATTCCAAATACACAACAGCTATTGTTGGTGATACAGTAAGGATTCGTTTACATGATGTAGATCGAGCCCGCAGTGATGGAAAAAATATTTTAGGTGTCGTTGTTGCGGTTAAAGATAAAAACCTTTACAAACTGGTACCCAGTTTGTAAAGATTTTTATTTTTAACCGCATATTATCTTTAACATGGCATATTAAATCTATTATATTCAAGAAACCAATTCACTGTTTGTAAAGAAAACTTTATTTCGGTTGGAGATGTACCGGGTGCAGAAATTTCGCTTTGAAAATGTGCAAGAATGTCATCGATTTCTGAAGGCCACAACTATAGTTAATGCTGCTGAAAAATTGGTTGAAAATCTAATAGATGCAAATGCTACCAAAGAAAACAAATTATGTACAGTAATTCCAAATGTCATGAAAATCTTAATTGCTCAAATAAATAAACTAAAAAACATTTAATTTTTTATATAATTTATACCAAAAATTGTTAATAATACTTTTCGTTAATATTAGTTTAATTAATATAGTTAATAGTACTTTGATATAATTTACAAAAAATAAATATTTCTAAATGAAATAAGTGGAGTTTTTTAAATCAAATTTAAAATTCTGTACTAAACGCTGTACGATACGCACACGCAACTCAGCGTGCCGATTGGCTAGCGTATGTCAGATGATCACTCCTCAACTTATTATTATCACTTTGCCCGACTAGGTGATAGCAGTATTCATAATGACCGGTCAATTTGATAAATTAATCAATGTTTATCACACTGCCTGCCCTATTTGGTCATTATTCATAATGCCCGGTCATTATGTATAATGTCCGATTAATCACTTTGTCCATAACATATATACAAATCGTACAGGCCCGTAAAACTGATGTAACTCGACACGTAATTATAAATTAAGATATTTCCCAATATATTTAAATTCAGAAAAGGAAATGTCGAGCCTTTTCCAAATTGCCGGGCCACGCTTCCTAATAAATATAAAAAAGTTACGTTTAATACGACCTAAAATTGAACGATTAATTTTTATTTTTTTAAATAAAAATTTACTTCAAAGCATTCAAATTATTTATATTATAAAGATTTCGTTACTTTAAAAATGCGTGCTTTTTATCCTTTCCCAAGAATAATTGCTTTTTTGTTTTTTATTATTAATGATTTTTTAAATAAACATTCAGAAGCTTCTGTAAAATATATTTTCTGAATAAATTCGCTAAAAATGTCTTAAATTCTTATAAAATAATATCGATTCATTAATAATTAATACAGTTAATTTATAAAAATAAAATAGTTTACGAAAGCGTTCAATTATATTGTCAATTGATTACACGGTATTTTAAAAATGTATATCTTTTTTAAGTTTCTTTTGAAAGCCAAAGTTTTGATATTCAATTTGACCAAAGTCGAATGTATACGATAATAAAAATATCTTACCGTTACTCGGACGAACACGTACCGATCAAATAATAACGAACCGATTTCCAGCTAGGTTTCCACACAATCACAATTATTGGCTACGGCAGTGTGCTAATTTAATTAATTAATCGCCCCAAAAAGTACATCGACCCGGTGGCGTAGCGTGAGTGTCATCCGCCCGGGTCAAAGGAAAATATCGCCGCCCCCTTATTTAGGTATCTCGATTTAAAAAACTAAAATTCAGTTTCGTCACAGAATAAGTAATGAAAAATTCCGTCCTACTATTGCCACCTTTTTAAAAATAGCCGACCCGGACGGCGGGTGAGGTTTGTTCGAACAGAAGTTCCCGACGCGTGCTTATGTCATTTTGCAATGCGAAGAATAATGTGCGGCGCGTGCCGGTTCTAAATCAGTTACAGTTACTAGGGAGACTCGGATAGGAGTAACGTAAGTAACCTAGATGATTTAGCTCTATTGGATATTGGAGGTGTATATGAGTACGACTGAATACTACAAGAAAAAAAAAAGGAGGACTGGTTGCGCACGAACGGTGAGTCGATTCCCGGACTGTCCGGATGGTAACACTATTCCCCGCGCTCGTTTCAATCGGTCCGAATCGTAAGTGCGACGAAAATATGGGATGAAATGGTTCAAATTTTTACAAGATATTATTATTATTTATTGTGAAATTTTGCCGCCCCCTAAAAAGTGCCGCTCCCACTACGCAACGCCACTGCATCAACCGTATACTTTTACACCAGTGTCGACACCGGTCAGGAACGCCACCTGAAATTGCACGTTTCCAAATAAAGTGACGCAAATAGGCCTAATCATCTGACGGAACGTCATCTTATATTCTTTAGAAACGATTTTGAACCATAAATTTGGCGACTAATAAAAAGACTCGGTTGTTTGTAATTCTCTGCTATAATTAGCCTATATAAAGGAAAGAACGAGAAAAGAATTTGTGAGTTAAGCTTTTCAATAAACAGAAAAAATTGAATGGAGGAAAACAAGTGGAGGAAAAATAACCTCCATAAATTAATTAGCGTGTCAGATCGATGGCAGATAACGTCGATTTTGGCTTTGTAAAATGAAGAAACTTTGGAAATACGACTACGGATTTCCAAAGTTTTTTACATGTTGGTATAAGGAATACTTTACGCGTCGTTACTAGTAAATATCCGTTGCGCACGTATTTTGCTGTAACTTTTCAACCCTTTAACTCTTCCGGTGCAATGGGTCGAATAAAAAGATGTTGTGTAAAAATAATATGAATATCGAAATAATTTGTAAGTTCAACGTCAAAAAAATCCGAATAAGTAACAATCTAATAGATATTTGAAGCGGAAATAAAAGTACATATAAAGTGTCCTTTTGTTCAACGTTAACTGCGTTTAGTTAGTACTCAATTCTTCCTGTCGGTGGTACTAACCCGCGTATAACGCCATGGTTTATCCTGGAAATCGTATACACTTTTACGTAAAAGTGTATAATCTAGTGCGAGTGTTGGTTCTCCTAGTTATATAACGCGATTCGTATCTTTTAAATCATAGTGGCATTGCGAATGTGATACTTTTCGCTTTTATTCAGTCAATAATAGCTAAGTCCACCGGCAGCCGAGTGGATAAACCAAACACTTCGGTTCGTCCCAAAAGAATGGCTGCGTAAAGTTTTCTGGATTCTTCGTGGGTGTATATAACATGTAAATATGGGCCAGTTTCTCATTGAATTTCGTCTCGAAAGCAGATTGCCCGTTTGTCGGGTTGTCGATTCTTATTAAGATATAAAAACATAAAAACGTATACATTTTGAATCATCATCGTTTTACGATACTTAACGACGAGTCACAAATCTCGTAAAAAAGCGGATAAAAACCGTTGTCTTTCATATTTTGAACATTTATAAAGATGTGAGCTCGCGGATTTCTTCGGGCTTCTTAAAATTCTAAATTTTCCGTTAATTATCTTCGGAAAAAAACCCGAGGAATTTCAACTAGATCGGATTTCACCGATTGTATAACAGTTAGCTGAGGAAGTTTACAATAAGGTGTGAAGAATGCACCGTCATCGTCAACAAAAGTCAATCACGTGACAGTTTTCCTACGCTAATGATATAAAAGCTCGAATCTCCGGAAGCTCAGGGCGATTCCTCATAGGAAGTTATACTTTGTGATAGTGCCACCTCGACACCCGAACCTCCATACAGCGGACCCGATCCAGCTACAGAGAGAGGACATCGGCAAGAAGACACGGAAGACACCACACCCTTCCGTACAGACGACGTTCGCCAACTCTCCATTTCGCCGAACGGTATTTAGGGATTAGAATTTGTAAAAGCGCTCTTTCTCGAACTCGAATTTATGTCAATATTTGAAATATAACCGCATTTAAAGTTTTGTATTGCTTAGTTAGTTATATAATAAATGCTTGTTTAGTTTTAAACCTGTCTCCTGTGAAGTAAGGACGCCTGCCGACTTACCGACGCACTCCTCACTCGATTTGCCCTCCAAGTCATCCAACATACTCCGAGATCGGGTTTTATTAACCTGTTGACGATTAAGTGGTCAGTAGGAGATTAACCCCTGACCCACGGCTTATCTCACATTGGTGTCAGGGTAGGGTGAAGCCAACTTTCAGGCTTTCGACAGGTTAGTCCGTTTTAAGCAGGTTCGGCTTAGACAAGTTTTTGTCTGTTATAAACAGGTTTTCAAATTTTAGACATAGGAGCATAGAAGGACTAGGATATAGTCGCATAGAAATGGAAGGCGAAAATCCTCGCGCCACGTTAGGAGGATTAGGTAGTTAGGTTCCGTTACTGCCTGCGTTCTCGGGACAAGCAGAAGGTCCCCGCATCAGTGAGTTTTTTGACTCGTTGGTAGATGTAGAAAAATTGTCAGGATGGACGAAAACGCAGATGTTGTCAGTGGCAAAGCTTAGACTCGCCGGGATAGCCCGGGAATTCGTCAGAAAAAATAGACGAATCAAAGACATTGAGGAGTTTGATGAATTTAAGCGTATTATGCTAGAGCGTTTTGAAAAGGTTCCTTTCCACCTTCGAGTTCATAAATTTTACGCATGTGTACAAAACCCGGAGGAAGATGTACAGTACAGACATATGCAGCGCGATTACAAGCCCTTGCTACCGAAATTGAGATAAAGCAAGAGGGAGCAGATGCAGCGGAGACCGCAATGATTAAGCGCATACAGGATAAAGAATTAGACGAAAGATTAAAGGCTCAATTTTTAAACGGGATTGATTTACGCATAAGGCAACGAACGATTTCACGAGAGCTCGCTACGTTTGACGAGGCGCTAAAAGCCGCTATTAGCGAAGAAATGATAGAGAACATGACCGCACATCCTCGAGGGATCATGCGAACAGTTAGAAAAGTCAACCCCGCTACAGGAAGGTCAGCGGAGGATTGGGAAACATTAAACGCCGCTATCGAGGAACTTCGATCTCGAATAGCTGAATTATCCTCACCTAGGAAACACCAGCTATATAGAAAAAAACAATTATTGTCCGATTTCCTATCCTCGTCTAAAACGAAATAGGCCACCAGCGCAGATTCAACGGATAGACAACAACGAGCCGCATTCCTCCTCGGAAGATAGAGAGCGATGGAAAGGAATCATTCGAACAACGACCTCAACGAAACAAAACCGTAACCCAGTAGTTTTATGCTACATTAATAACGTTCCAATGAAAGTTCGTATAGATCCAGAGTTCAAGGACACAGTACAGTTGTCCCTCTATAGTCCGACGTTTTTTAATCCGACATGCTCAGTAGTCCGACGCAGTTACGTGTCTGCTTGCACAGAAGCATGTCGCGATGTGAATCTCCCCATCCAATTCTTACTCGATGACACACATTTCGTGTGTTTTATGTGAGCAGTTCTTTTCGAACAGTTGGAGTAGAGAATATTGTAGGCTACTGCTAGCAAAACAATGCGAAATATGTAATTATCTTCGGTAATCTGGACACTTTTGGTAATCTGACACACCTTTGGTCCCATACCTGTCGGATTATCAAGGGACAACTGTATTGGCAAACGAGGTTGCCAACAAATTAAAAGGGAAGGCTCCAATGAAATTTGGAACTAAAGGGAAGATAACAGGTTCGGATGGACAAACCATACCGACCTAGGTGTGACTGTCCGTGGTTTAAAGTTTAGAGGACACAAGTTCTCCAGCTCATGTAAAATTGTCCGCTCGAATACTATCGCCCCTTTCGAAGGCGTGATTGGACGAACGCTTTTAGCGCAGGAGAAAATAATTCTCGATAGACACAACGAGCGAATTATTTTATCAAATGGTAAAGTCAGTCATTTTTGTTCATGGAGAAAGAAAGAAAGGACAGGCCGTAGAAGAAAGACAACAGGTGACTGGACGGAAGAAGAGGCGAATAAACTCCACTTCATGCGCTCTGCGCATCCCACGGAACAGTCACAGGTGATCCGAATTGTCCGAAATGACGTCAAAACAGAAATAAAAAAAATCAACGTAGAAACAGGGGAAACCGAACTTTATTCAGAACAACCTTCCACAGCGGAGTCTCAAGAAGAGCCGTATATAGACACGCCGAAAAAAGCAAATCAAACTGAAGCCGAGGATCAGGGCTCGGCGCTGCAGGCCAGCTTGAGCATCCTTGCAAGCTGGATTCGGGCTATGTTGTTTATTATTTTCTTGATCGGAGGACGGAGAATGTCCATAACAGATACACCGATACGACCAGAAGCAAGTACTGATAGCTCCCCTCAATCACGACCAAGTCGCATACCGATACCTATTTACCCATCGACACCACTTCCTAGAATTAGAGTAGGGTATTTAAAGAAAAAAAAACAGGTTTTTCCGCTAGCGTAGATTTAGAAAAATAGCAGTTAGAGAGAGAGCCTTCAGTTCCACAGATTTTTGCATCATTAGATCCTGCAACTTGGAATTTAGTGTGTAGTGAACTTTGTGAACTTTTCGACAATGCAAGTCCCGGATTCAACGAAGACAATTCAACGGAGACAGCTCCATCAACAGGACTGGTGTTACTACAAGGTCAACGAATGCACGTCGAGAACATCAACAGTGAACTTTGAAACTCTCCAAGTCAACTTCAACAAAAGTCAATCACGTGACAGTTTTCCCACGCTAATGATATAAAAGCTCGAATCTCCGGAAGCTCAGGGCGATTCGTCATAGGAAGTTATACTTTGTGATAGTGCCACCTCGACTCCAGAACCTCCATACAGCAGACCCGATCCAGCTAAAGAGAGAGGACATCGGCAAGAAGACACGGAAGACACCACACCCTTCCGTACAGACGACGTTCGCCAACTCTCCATTTCGCCGAACGGTATTTAGGGGTTAGAATTTGCAAAAGCGCTCTTTCTCGAACTCCAATTTATGTAAATATTTGAAATATAACCGCATTTAAACTTTTGTATTGCTTAGTTAGTTATATAATAAATGTTTGTTTAGTTTTAAACCTGTCTCCTGTGAAGTAAGGACGCCTGCCGACTTACCGACGCACTCCTCACTCGATTTGCCCTCCTAGCCATCCAACATACTCCGAGATCGGGTTTTTATCAATCTGTTGCCGATTAAGTGGTCAGTAGGAGATTACGAGGTGATATCCGGTGCTTTTGTCATATAGAAAATAAGTGAAATACTACGTTTCTTAGAATGGGCTTTTTATGTAAGTAGGACATTAGTCCCATCTACATAAAAATTCTCTAATTTTACAACTAAGCTACCATTGAATTTTTCCCATAACTAAGCAAATTCTGTATTGGGAATTCTCATACAAGCTCTATTTTCTAGTTCCATAAATATTGCACTACTTAATACAAAATCAGTCCTATTCAATATGTAATTTATACGAAATTTTATAGCAATTAGTCTATTTTAAGGTTGATCTCTGTAAATATTTAATAACAAATGTTTAAAAAGTTTTACTATTAAATATAGAAACACAAAACCTCTTATACTTTTCAAGTTTATTTGTTTATTCAAACACATAAATCTATGGGATTGAAAAAACCGGACAGACAGGAAGCTGGTAACCCGGAGGACAGCAATTAACCCGTCTTGTCGTCTAGGCTCGTTTTCATCGAAAATATATTTAAATAATTGTTTAGAATATTTTTCGGCGACGTCTTAAATGTGACGACGAGACACATCAAGGATAATTATGTATAAAGTAGAACGATAATATTTAACACTCGTTTATATTACGGGACGTATAATTTATATAGACGTAAGGTGTGTAGGCTCATAGAGGCGATAAATGCGTTTTTACAAGTACAACGATCACGTTAATACGACGTGGACGAGAGTAAACAGATTTTATTTTGTAAAATTTCACGCTTAAAGCGAATAATACTCACACGTAATGATCCGTTCTCGCATTATGTTAATTTACGCTTCGACTCACACCAGCAAGGACAATCAATTTTATTTAACATAATATTCTAGATCTGTTAATAATACTGTAGAAGAATATTCCACCTTATCGACTATATATCGTTAAAGTTAATATTCTTTAACCGATGTAACAATCCACGTATTTATATAAATTGCCTTCATCTTGCCATCAACCTGCCGAAAACTTGCACGCGATTGCATCCCGAACGTTTCAATTTAGTGCGAAAGGAACAACGACACGGATTAAGTTGTGAATAAGACAACTCCATATTAATCTTACTTTATAACGATTTTTTTAACTTAGGAGCAGAAATTTACTGCCAATTAAATGGCTTGCTTTACATTTATATATTAAGGAAAATATTAAGATAATATCATTGGTAAACGAGTAAGAACGTGAAGAATTTGAAGCAAGAGGATCCGGACAGGCTTTGGTAAATCTATCTAATTTATTGTAAAAGCCTTACTGTCCTTTTAAATTCTAATGTTACTGTTAATTGTCTACTTGGACTTTACTTATTAATAGGACTTAATACTGGTGTTTAAAGATTGACACAGCAATGAGAGTTACTTCAGGAAAGAACAAAATTTCTTTATTATATCACCTGTAGTAATAGTTTCTGTATACATATTACACGTGTTTCGGGCATGCTAGCCCGAAACACGTGTAATATGTGTACAGAATTGTAATTTATGATAGACATAGATACACGTGTAATTTATGATAGACATAGATAAAAAATTACACATATAAAAGGAATAATATTTTATAATATTGATATGTGGATGATTGCATTATTTTATTTGATATTAGAAAGACTAGCGAAGAAAAAATTTTAAAACAGGCAAATTCAATAGAAACAAACATACAGTTTGAAGCCGAAACAGAATGTAATAATAGTTTAAATTATTTAGACATAACCATTAATAGAACTGACAACAAATTAGAATTCAGAAAATTTATAAAACCTATGTTAAAGCTATGTTTCATAGCTTGTGTTTTATAATTTAGAACCAAAAGTTCTAAATTATAAAACACAAGCTATGAAATTTAACATCTTTAAAATGTACATAGAAAAAATTAAAAACAAAACTAGTAAATTAGAAACTCAAGAGATGGAAATAGAACACGTCATAAAAATGTTCTTGCTGAATACTTACCCCAAAAAATATTGGAAAATGGTTAAACTGGACTAATAATAATGACAATAAAAATAAAAAATTTAAAAAAGATTAAAAATGTGTAAAAATGATGCATGTACCTAAACTGTTTGAAAGAGTTAAAAATGTACTAAATGAAAAAGTGAATTTAATACCCGAAAAAATAATTTACATAAAAGATATTTATATAATAGGGTAGATAAAAAATTAGATTTAATGGAAGAAAAAGAAGTCGTGTATTCATTCAATTGCAGCTGTGATCCGGTTAAAACATATATAGGAGAAACAAAAAGAAAGTTAAGCATAAGAATAAAAGAGCACATACGTGCAATAAGGGGTAATTATGCAAATTCTGCAGTAGCAGAACACTGCAATAGTTATGGGTGCCAAATCAACAAAGATACTATAAAAATTAAGAAAAAAGAATCAAATAATTACAAACGTCAATTATACGAACATTTAAACATAAAGAAAGAAATAAATAAAATAAACAATAATTTGGGTCGTATAATCCACCAATCCTGGAGCACCATACTAGATGACGTTTATAAAAAAGCATAGTTAACAGTCTCCCTACGATAACACAGTTGAATTGTGAAAAATTGAAACTTGATGTGAGTTTTTTTGGTTTTCCTATGTGATGTTTTTAGTTTTTTAATAATTTACAATTTTTATTTATTGTATTTTAATTTAATTATACAGTGAAATGTTTAATTCATTAACTAATTATACAACGAGAAAAATACATTTATACTCGGGATTGGAATATGCATTTACAGTAAGTTTTAAAATTATCTTTTATGGCTATGTAAAAATTTTAACTTATACAATAACTTATCTTGTTTTTATTATTGTTACTTTTTAGTGTATGGTAGTAGTACTGCTGATGAGGGGTATGTAGCCCGAAATAGGTGTAATATGTGTACAAAAACTATTACTACAGGTGATATAATAAAGAAATTTTGTTCTTTCCTGAACTAACTTTCATTGCTGTGTCAATCTTTAAACACCAGTATCAAGTCCTATTAATAAGTAAAGTCCAAGTAGACAATTAACAATAACATTACTATTTAATTTATATTTATATTTATAATTAACAAATGTAATCTGTTACAAAGCTCTGTGCAAGACAAAAAAGGTAGGAAATGTTGAAAATGACATATAGAAAGTTTCTTATATTGTGTATTAGCTCATTTATGTTCATTGGATAAATTGGGACATCACCATAGAACTTAAGAATATTAAGAAAATGTTTTTGATATAAAATTTCAGTCAATGTATTGATTTCCTACTTAATTGGAAAGATATCGATAAATTTGAAAGTGTGGGGCACATAACGCGACAGGTGGGCCATTCCCAGTGAATGTCTTCCGAGAGGACTTTCTACGGAGTGCCCATACATTAAAAAGGCGGTTTTATTCAGTCGGGCACTAGCGAAACCGTTTATGAGTAAAAAAAAAAAAAGGTAGTGTTAACTGATCAATAGCTTTACGATATTAAAATTATCCATAAAATAAATATTGTTTACAAAGGTACATCGATATCAAGGTTTAGATGAAACCGAAAATTTGAAATGGAGTCGATTTCTAAAACAGATGAAACAATCGATATTTTGCAGACTAAATGACGTTAAATATTTGAAATTATATTTAATATATTAATGATAATAAGATGATAATCAAGAATTGACTAATATTCTTGATTATCATCCACACGCGTGTATTATTCAGTAAGAGAAACATACATTATTCACTATTTTTTTCACTATTTATGCTGATCGTAGTTTTTCCTTTTTTTAAATCGTTTCTACGTAACACCGACGTTTTCTTTTCAACATTTTCCTCGTGTAATAAAAAATTATTGCGTAGTTACCTCTTGATCGTTAATCAAAGTTGTAATTGCGATATAATTTTTCCTTATAAACAATTGAAAAAACATTAACGACCTTTGGGTCTCGAGAGACTGTGTTCGCCAACGCGTGCTTAGTCTTTCGTGATTTTAGCCACAGCATTCTGTTTAATCTTTCCACGTTCCGTACGGGAGAGGTCTATTTCTTATGAACGATTCCATTCCTAACTTCTGTTTATCTTTTCTCTAGCCATTCCTTTGTCTTCGAAACAGTCTCTCTACCTTTCACTCTAAATTTCAATGTTCTGTTTGGTAAAATATATAGAAAGGACTATTAAATTTTAATTCTCACACGTCGTTCCAATACAGAAAACAAATTTAAACTCCCGCTGTATAGAGAAGCCGGTAAATGTGGGTGACAAATTTGTTTCTCAAACCAGTTTTCAGAGAAATTCTAATAAATTGATTTAAAATTAGAACGAGGCCATTTATAAATTTAATATTTAACGAATAAGCGTCGCTTACATATCTTAATATTCGATTAATATTTTACAGACTCGACGAGGTATCAAGTAAGCGGCTTACTAAGCACCTTGTCGAGTCTGTAAGGCTCGTGTTTCCCACGTAGCAACGGGAATGAATCGAGGAGTCACGTAATAATTATCTCGTTTATCACGACCTCGAAATAAAAACAGAAAGCTGGTATTACCGTCGCGACACACCCCGCAGTTGTCCAGCCTTTCGGGCGGAGATTGGTAGCCGTGTTTTGTAAAAGTAATATAACAAGCCACGCCGATTGACAAATCAAATCGTGGATATCGCTTAGATATTTATATAACAACAGAAAAATCTAATTTTTACCGATATTTTTATGGGCGAGTTTTTAAATATAATTGAAAACAATTTTTTGTCAGGCGGGTGTAATAACCAGAAGAATAGAATTAATTTTTGGGAGAAACGTTTCGTTAAGTCGGGGTTGAAATGTTTCCTATTAAGAAAACGAAATGTAAAGGTTAATCCGTTAATACTGAAATAAAATAAAATTTTACTTATTTCAGCTTTAAACGTCTTTACATCTAGTCGAATGCCGATGTCAACCGGGATGAGTTTCAATTAAATTTAAACAGCTCGAAGGTATCATTTTGTTGATCGTTTGAAAAACTTAGTTCTAAATTTAATACTTGCCATCATATATTTTTATTATTTACTGATTTTTGCAACTATAAATAGTTACAAAAATAATTATTATATTTCTATAAGTAATTAAATAATTTTCTATATCTAAACATGTTTGGAAATGAGTTTTTAAAAGCACTTATTCTTGAAAATACTGAGGTTTATTTCTAACTAGCTTACACGTCGCGCATTGCTGCGATCTCAGAAGAAAGGAAATTCAAGCAAACTCGTTATGATAAAATTAAATTTACATCTTATCATTTTTATTGAAACTTATTATTATATTTATTATTATTATTATTATTAAATTTCATCGGGAAAACATTTCAAAGTGTCGTTTCAATTCTATTTATTTATTTATTGGAGTGCTCGTGGATACACGATATTTTTTGTTTTTTCGTCTGGTGCGTACACGAA
The DNA here is from genome assembly GCF_000671375.1 of Centruroides sculpturatus. Classification (NCBI taxonomy): domain Eukaryota; kingdom Metazoa; phylum Arthropoda; class Arachnida; order Scorpiones; family Buthidae; genus Centruroides; species Centruroides sculpturatus. The sequence goes on along the minus strand of NW_019386398.1, from coordinate 15,610 downwards.
TAAATCAGAAGTTTTCCGATGCGTGAGCCGGCCACGTACAGTTGTCCATGCGAGAAGCACGGACTCGCAGCGATTGTCAGAAGCGCGATATTCCCCATTTTTATATATATATTTTAATCCTTTATAATTTTGATTATTTAATTGCTCATTCCTCTCTTCCTTGGCGTGTTGTGAAATTTCTGATAGTTGGATTATAAACTGTTTTATCGTAATTTGTCTTTTTAAATTATTTTGAGTCGATATTAAAATTTGGAAACGGGGGATCCCTAGATCGGTAAAATAGTCGAATTTCCTTCTACAACTTCGGTTGTTGTTCATGATACAGTTAAGGCTTTAACAAAGTTCGAGCGATTACGTAATTTGCAAAAAAAAGTTGAAATAAAGTGATTAAACAAAAATTATTACAAATATCGTAAATAATAAATGCATATATAGAGATATTTTTTGAAAGGGGGAAATGGTCTTCACAATTTGAAATAAATCGAACACACAGTGCTCGAACGCTCGTGTAAACGCGCGCCATTTATCGTAGGATAAATGTACTTGGCGGGAGGGTATTAAAAAACTTTCCAAAGATTCATGGCAATCGTACTATGCCACAAACCTTCGCTGGAGTATATTAAACCACTTCCCAAAGTTTCACGGCAATCGGATAAACGGTGTGGTAATGCATGAAGGACACACACACACACACACACATTCATTTTTATATATATAGATTATTATTACTTGAAACCGTAATTACGCAACGTCCGTATAAAGCAGCACATAGAACCTCGAAAACTCGGCCTAATGTAGACCGAAGGGTGGCCGAGTTTGTGAAAATGCCGGGTTATCGGGAATGGGGTTAAAAAAATAAGTACGAGTGTTTCCTCAGAAAATACTGTATTGTGCTTGTATGTATTGTTTACTTGAAAATATAACAGAGAATAAACTGCACAAATACCCTTAAACAAAGGAAAAGTACGTCTTTTATGAAGGCATAGAGCCTTTACTACATGAAAATGAAAATTAATGAATACACTGTGTTCAGTAATTTAATTTACCTGATAAGACAGACCTCAGAAAAATACTTTGAGAGCTTTTATACTTTTATAAAGCTGTCTATAATGAAAATTAATTAACTAAGGATTTTTTGCCCTGCCAGGGTGTGGCCGAGTTATCCGGAGTGCCGGGTTATCGAGAGCCGAGTTTTCGAGGTTCTAGTGTATTTCTATTTTTTGTTCTTTGGACAATTAGATTTATTTCCTTATTGCTTAAGGCTACTGTGTGTCGACGATTAGCATCTGTCGTTCCAATCAACATCTTCCAGGTAGTAATAACTAATTAAAAATACATCATTTAAAAATTAATTTAACATATAAGTTTAGAAAAGTTCGAATTATTAAAACGCTTTAAACAATAAAATAGTAAACCTTTAGGTTAAAAATGTCACTTTTTCTGCCCTTTTCAACAAATAAGGAAAGACACTTTTATACTATNCGTTCCAATCAACATCTTCCAGGTAGTAATAACTAATTAAAAATACATCATTTAAAAATTAATTTAACATATAAGTTTAGAAAAGTTCGAATTATTAAAACGCTTTAAACAATAAAATAGTAAACCTTTAGGTTAAAAGTGTCACTTTTTCTGCCCTTTTCAACAAATAAGAAAATAGTATAAAAGTGTCTACTTTTATACTATGACTCGTTACAACTACTTAACGTCTTAAATAGACTCTTTCTCAAAAAGTTAATGCAGATTAATCAACTTTTACACTTACAGTTATACTATCTTTTATTCTATTTTAATTATTTTTAATAATTTTTCTTTTGATTTTACAGAGAACCAAAGTCCACTTTCTGTGTAGTCTGCCACCAAAGAGAGGTCTAGATCCGAAACGCATCTTGCAGAATGACTATGACAAAAAATTGATTTGTCCATCTAAATGAATGTTTTCCCGTACGACAAGTCCTTGAATTATCAATGTACAATACGATTAAATAACAGGAAGCATCGAGTAAATTTAAATCTATCCGTTTATAATTAATTATAACCTCAAGATATTTCACACTCGAAGTCTGTCGATCCGAAAACAATATTAGCAAACTATTCTTATGCAAAAAAACAATAGTTGTGTTTTTTATGATTAATTTCTAAATCATTGTTATTAACATGAGCAACCTTAGGATCTACTTATAACGGGTTCGAGTATCTCGATCTCCGAAGTAACGTAATAACTAGGTTATCGGCGAATATAGTTACACTCTCTTCCGGAAGCGCAGGATAAAGATATTACATTAAAAAAAGTGGGCCTTTGTTCTTCCTTTTCATTTAATACATCGAAGCGATCGGAAGAATGCTCGAGATATCTCTGTAGTCACTTCGAATATATTCGATTTTGCTTAATTAATTTTCGCGTAGGATAATATTTTCCTTTTCTATGATTGAAAGAAGAGATAAGAAGGGAATTTTGTTAACAGAGTCAAGCAGCCTATCCTAAGTTTTGTTTACGATACGTCGAGGTCAAACAGGGGAATGCCGGCGGCGAGTCTGTAAAAGCGCTGCAATTATATAAAATGATTTCCTGTGTTTTCGATATTGAGAGTTTATGTGGCAAGAGTATTTTTCTGATTAATATGGATTCATTTACTATGTTTATTTTAATACGCACTACAGTATTAGTATAGATTACAATTTCCATTATTTTAGCCATACACGAGATCATTTTTTCCAACGATAGTTATCAGACAGGAATAACAAAATTTCAAGATCGTGCCCAATTTAAATGATTTATACAGTGGTAATTCTCTCAGCAATGCATTTTAAAATGTGATTTTTATCCGCAGTATTTCGTTCAAATTTCGTAACGATGTCGTAAATTTAGGACGGAGTAGCGGGCTACTTCCTAACGAATTAGGGATGGATAATTACAGACGTTATGGTCGAAAGTAGAAAGTTTTCAGAAATTCTACGTATTTGTGTAAGTTTAGGCGAGTCTACCGGAGATAAAACCGTCACTAAAATTAGTAGAAAGTTTAGAGTGTCTGAATGTAAAAAAGTGAATATTAATGTGTTTCGTAACGGTTTAATGAATCCGTGTCGAACTTCCCGTGGAGTTGTCGCTAGTTCTCGTCATTCTTTTATTCGACACAAAGAGAATTAACGAGATGATGTAAAAAGATTAAGTAAAAAGTTTACTTCACACGAATCTGCATCTATGTAACATCGACAGTTTCTCTTTTCGAAAGCGTTTGAGTTTGGTAAAACATGGATAATAATACAGTGCTCGGTTGAAAATCGCAATGAACTGGCGCTTCTGGCAAAAGTTTTATTAAAGAGGATTGTAATAATCACCCCTCGACCCGTCGAATGATCGCTAAGTTATTGGCTTAAGCAATTGTTTCCATCCTGATTTACGTAAGGTCGAAATTTCCAGTCTGGACAACATCAGCCGGAAGCATTTTTATTTTTTTTTTGTCTGCGATGCACAAAAAATGAACAAAAGCGTTAAAATTAGTCACCTTTCTTTTAATCAAACAAAAGGATTGCAGACGAGCTGCAGATTACATTCGATGTTGTAAAACACCCGAATGTTTTTATGAAACGTGAATGTTTTTTCTTCCTCGTAGATGTACTTTAGAAAATTAACGAAGACGTCGAATTTTAAAAAATTAGACTTAATCTTAAAAACGTAGAAAAATAAGGGAAACGAACTCAAAGCCCATTTAAATAACTGCGAATAATTCCTTGTTTTATATTAATCCGCGTGACTGTGACAGGTCTGCAACGGCAGGCGAGATGCAAGGTCATTTTTATAATATCGATCTTAATCTCGTGTTCTTTTAAGAAAAGCGGTAATAAAAGTTTTAATATTTCTCCGATTGGGCGCTTTAAAATGTAAATTTGGAAAGGGTCATTTTTTGACCGAGCGCTTTCCTTCTGTTATATATAACAGCCGGAAAAGTAAAAATTGCCGAATACACTTATTTATATATTACTCAGAGGAGTCTTTTAGCTTTGAAATAAAAAGTTTCTACGTTCTATCTTTATTAGAACTCTATTTATTGAATCTTTTATTCTGAGGTCACCTGATGACATTAGAATTTCCGGGTCTCTTTCGGTAAGAATACCTCCCTTGATCGGAGCCGGTAGATTTTTATGAAACTCCACGGCCCTGGTATTTACGATAGAAATTGTTTTGTAAATGTGCAAATTACTTCAAATGTTCGAATTTCGTATAATGCCGTAATCTTCCATTCGTAGACTTGGCAATCGTTCAGTAGACTACAATTAAAATTGTTTTTAATTTTAATTTAATTTACATGTCTATAAATGTACTGTTATAAATAATAATAAAACTTTTTGTTTCTTCTTGCGTCACCAGTTGTACCGGTCGTCTAACGAATAAAGAAACATTAATTATCGGCTGTCGGTTCTCTTTTGTACTTGAAAAGTAACGATGAGAATAATATTTGTAGCTTGTCCGCGTAATAAACGTTTTAATTTGTAACAAATATATTCGTATTAAAAACAAAACTGAGACAATTCTTAGTCGTCGAGTGTCAATAGAAGTCAATTTTAAGCGAGAAAAATTTCGAATAAAAGTTAAAAGGCGTGTGTCGTCAGTCATTACTTTCTATTTACTTCAAAGTTTAACTGTATCATGTTTTTGATTTTTCTACACGAAACAAAGGAACCAACGGGTTTCTTACGTGAAAATATGAAAATTTCTTATCAATTATCGAAATATTCTTTGATATTTTTGCATTACGAATTCTTTGCATTACGCAGTTAATAGTTCGAACAAACGGTTACGTAAACTGGTAGTTAATATTCGCGTGAGTAAAATAAAAATACGTTTCCAAAATAAAAATCCATTATATAAAATTTAGACCGAAATTACTTTATATTTTTTAATTATGAAGTCTTTAGCTGTATATTCGATAAGATTATGAATCAAATGAGACGAGAACAGCATCCGAACGGCTTTTTCCTCGTTCCTTTAGAGAAAACCAATCCGTAAATTGGGCAATTTCAACCGCTAACAAAAAAATCGCGAAATTAAAACATTTTTTTGGTTGTTAAAAAGTGCAAACAGACAAAATAAATAATTGTGATGCGTTGAATTTGTAACTGAAAAAAAATAATAAAATACAATATCGTTACTCTTAAGACAGTTGAGCTGTATACGCAGGGTGTAGATTATTTAATTCGGAAATATAAAACGTTATCGTTCATAATATTCACTTACATTTAGATAAATAATACGATTTTTTCAACAATATATATTTTAACACATTTCAACAGTAACTTACACATTTTATTAAGTTTCCGGAAACATGATGCGTGTCACGAGGTGTGGCATTTCCGGAAAAAAGCAGAATTTAAGTGTAGTGTTGTATACGTGACAAACACTCTCCTGTAGTGTAGTAGAAGGGAAACTATTATGCAGTCAGGGAGTCTTTTCAGCATCTGTCGCTTTCGCTCGTTCGTGTGTTCCTTTTCCATTACTTCTATGCAACTTGTGCATATATGCATACATGGGCCGTACACGAGGTGTTTAGCCGGCGGAAAAGACGGTAAAGTATACGGGGACGAAAAGAAGAAGGGAGAAAGGAAACGTAGAGAAAGGTAGGATTTCTCTTAACAGCGTACTGTTCGTATGGCTACTGTACTCTCTATGTTTGACGTTGGCGTGCACTTTTTAGGCTGCAAGGTCGTAGTCTCCCAAAGGGTCTAAAAGAAAACCTGAGCGTAGCGACAAAAATAATTGAGTGCCGCAAACAATAGCTAAGTGTAGAAGTTAGTGCTGTTACGAGTAATAGAAAAACTAATATCTACTTAATACTAATAAATCTGAACGCGAGCGCGAATCTTAATACTATTAACAGCTAGACAGACAGCGGGAAAACAAACGAACATAACGACAAGATACAGGAGACGAACGGATCGACAAAAGACAAACGAGCAAAACCCCAAAATTTTTTTAATATAAACATTAAATTACTAACTAAACTAACTTACTATAACCTAGGACGAACCTAACCAGATGTCTAAAGCTAACAAACCCCAATCTAATTTAACCTAACGTAACATAACCTTACCGGAAACCAAGAGAAAAGTCCCTAATCTAACTTACAACTACTACTAACCGAATTTAGTCTGAAAAAAGACAGAAAATAACAATTAAAATACAAAGTTAAAAGGCAGCTATATACCGACAGTTGAAACAAAGCAAGGGAAAGCTAATTGGCATCCGTGCCCCTAGAATGAGTGCTTTCGAGGTTTAACTTCAAGGTTTAACTGTATCATATTTTTCATTTTCTCTACACGAAACAAAGGAACCAACGGGTTTTTTACGTGAAAATGTCAAAACTCTCTTATGAATTATCGAAATATTCTTTGATATTTTTGCATTACGAATTCCTTGCATTACGCGGTTAATAGTACCAACAAACGGTTACGTAAACTGGTAGTTGACATACCCACTAAGGTATATGAATGATATGAATAAGGAATATGATGGAACATTGTACGCGAGTGAGTGAGTTGGTGCGGAATGCAAGGCCAGTTGTACCCTTCAAGAATAGCAGCTCTCATTAAACTATCCCTAATGTGATTGTACTGTACCTATTGCAGCCGAAAACTAAGTCAAGTGCTGTTTGGTACTCCCGAATACCATAATCTCATTGTGGATTATTCCCAAGGATAAATCCATGCAAGAATTACTTAAAGTTGCCGTGTCCCGTAAGTAGCTGAGTGAGAGTGTAACTAGGATAAAAGTGGTGAAAAATCGCGGTAGTGTCAATCTTGAGGACGAAAGTGTAGGTGAGACTACCAATGGTGTCACGGTCCCAGCTGACTTGCCAAAGAATGAAGATTTGCTTATTGATGCGATTGTTGATGTACGAGGTAGGAATGTAACCGAAAGTTTTAGTGACCGAAGACTTTGCAGCTTGTTTGGCAAAACGGTCGGCGATCTCGTTGCCGATGACTCCCGCATCACCAGGGACCCATTGGAAATCTATTCTAATGTTTTTGTCTAAGTGTCTGAGATGGACGAGTTTTAATCCTGACATTACCAAAAGGGCACAAGTGGGTGCAGTCCTATAAGCCTTACAAATGTAGAGATCTGCAATTTTTTAAAGAAATAACGGTTTTTTAAAGTTGTACAGTTTGGCGGCCACTTGGCCCCAGATCTGTACGACATAGAGGTGTGAAGTTAAGTCTCTCGTCAAGAATAACGCCTAAATATTTAATTTCCGTTGTTTGCTTTATTCTGTGAGCACCTGTTCGAAAGGTAAGCCTGGTGACAAGTGGCGTGTTCCTATTAACTCTCCTGATTTAGCATTTTTCTGTGTTAATGCGTTGCCTATGCTTAATACTCTACAGGTGAGTGTTATTGAGAATGCCTTTGCGTATGTTCTGTAAGTATTCACTGTTACTGTGTGAAGCTAGGATAATTGTGTCATTCGCATAGCCGTGTATTTAGCAGCCAGGAGACAAGGTGTCGTTTAAGCGCAGAATAGTTATAGGCTATGTTTTGGAGACCAGGGCCAGACCTGGAACCCAGAGGACAACCCCGAGTGATGGGTATGATAAAGTTATTTTGTGTTGTATAAACACCTGCACTTCTGTCGCTAAGATAGGACTGAAGAAGTTTGTAAAGATTTTGTGGGCAGTGATGAGCGGGTAATGTGTGAAAGATAGAAGGCCACCAGGCGTGATCCAAGTCGCCTCTAAAGTCAATAGTAATTATTGCCTTATGCTGATTATTGTGTTTAACCTTGTGGATGTAATTTACAACATGGTATAGTACCTTTGTTTTTGGGGAAGTCTTGTTAAACTGTTTAATGCTTAATAGGATCACTTGGAAGTCGAACTGATTCTGATGCAAGGTTCTTCGTTTGCGTAGATGCCAAGTGATCCTATTAAGCATTAGACAGTCTAACACTTTTTTTAGAGTTCGGAGAACTTGTACAAAAAAAAACATAAAATTATTCGAGTAAAGTAGAAACATTTTAAATTTATTATAATTAATAAATAGAAGTTACTAAATCATTCTTACGGTAGCAGTTTTTAGAAATGAAATAAGCAGATTTAAGTACGATGGGTTTTATTATTGAAGCTGTATAACGTACAAGGGCGAATCCTGACCAAAATTTTTGGGCATGATGAAAGTTGTAATAGGAAAACTAGGCTTATCTCAAGCACCAAACAATAAGCAGAAACGTTATTTGGTGCGAACAACAAAGTATGGATTATTATAAAACCCATTATATGTACAGTACATATGAAATACATGATAATTATTATATATTAATATATTATATTTTATATATATATTTTTAAATAATTAAATATATTATAATGAAAAAGTATTAAAAATTTATGATAATAATTCAATTTTTGTGGACCTTCGACACCGACGGCCCAGGGCTTAAGCCGTCGGTGTCGATCTGCCCCTGTACAAAATACATGTATGCTGACTGGGAATCGCAAACTTTCGATACAATCTGGCCTTGTTAAATGCTACGAATGACATCATACGCGCGCACTTTGTTTGCTGCAAACCTTCGCACGAGCGAGCGATCGAGTTTTCCTCAAGCAGTGACTTAAATCGGTTAACCGGTAGTTGCCGATGTAAAAGCAAACACAATTGAAAAAAAGTTTACACGTTAGAATAAATTATTTTTGGCATATTTGTTCTCATATAAAAAGTATATTGACAGTCGAAACTTTCTCTTAAGCATGCGGAGAATGTTAAGCAAGCCCAGAGAATTCGCCTCGAACAAACTATAATTTCACATTTCACAATATACAATAATTAAAAAAGGTTTTGTACGAAGGAGACACAAATCTAGAATTTAACATTCTAAATGCTTTAACGTTCATAAATTTACAGCTTTTGCAATCTACGTGTAAACGTTAACGTTGTGTATAAATTATAATTGAAATTTGTTATTAACTGTTGAAAAATAAAGGATAATTATTTAAAAATGCCATTTGTTTATTCAATTGTCACGCGCATCCAGCAAGTACACGTATTTATTGTCTTCGAAGTGACTTAATAAGAAGTAAGCCTATTTACAAAAAAGTGTTGGAAGATTTTGTTAGTTCAAGTTTCTATAGAACTACACTCGTTTACGTATCAACGTTTTCCACATATTTTTTCTATTTTTCAGAATTTATAATTTAATTTACATTTTGAACATACTTCAATGCATTTTCATTCAATTAATGACTTAACAGTTAAATAGTCTTCAAGATAATCCAAACCGAAAGCTAAAAAAATTCTATCGTAACTCTATTGAAGGGTATTCTGTCGAAGAAGAATAATTACTTTCGTAATACTCCTATTCAACTATGATAATTTAACTCACCTGTTAACCTTGAATCTGTTTCCCATATAATTTTATTTTTTAGAAATAATTAATTTGTGTATATATATATAGCCTATATACACACTAATTGTTTTTAAAAAAAATGCATATAGTGTATATATATATATATATAGACCTATAGTTTTATAGTTTTAGAACGTTTAAAATGAAGACACGTGCTGAAAATTGTTTGGAAATATTGTACAATATGGATTAATTGTACTGATTATTCCGTTTCGACGATATCCGAGATGCATTTCGCTAACTACATAAACGTTAATTTTCCCCCTTATAAATCGTTTCGAATAATTGTTAAGTTTAAATTAACATTAAATAAAATAATCGAGACATTTAAACGTGAAAAGATTAGGAATGGACGCGAAAGAATTTACCCACGAAAATTTTTTGAGGAAATAACGCGCTTTCTGCAGTTTTGATCTTTGTGTTAGACCATTGTTTCTCAACCTCTAACGAATCGTCGCCCCCCTTCAATAAAACCGTTACGTAGTATCGCCCCCTTCACTACAAAATTTCAATGCATAGGGACAAGGCTAACGCCAAATTGGTACTGCATCGAATAGACTAGTGACTAGTATAATGTTATTTGTTTAATTATTGTACGATAAAACGAGTAAAATATCTAATTATTCTTAATATAATATTTTAATCTATCGCCCAGAAAATTGTTTTTCGCCCCCCAAAATATAAATTGTTACTAATCGTTCCCTGAACATGGAAAAACGCCCACATGGGGGCGATATCGCCCCTGTTGAGAAACACTGTGTTAGACGAAGTTCACTTCTCTAGTTTGGAAACAGTTCGGTGTTTAGCGAGGTAGAAAATAAAGGTAAAAGACGATACCGAAAGGCTAGAGTACAGGCGATGAAAGTAACTCGATAAGGGGAGATGGACGTAATACTATAACGTCAATATGTTCCCTTCGTACTTCAAATTCGAGCTTCTGTTTATTTTCGACTGCATTACTGAAATCATATGGCCAGTTTTGCCAGTTGTACTTCCGGTAAAGTGAAAATAATTTATGAAAATTAATACTTGAATTCTTGCTGTTCTCATAATTAGTTGCATGTTTTTCGGAATTAGCATAAAATTGCTATTGCGAAGAAATCGCAGAGAAACACTCCTTTTTTGATGAAAAAGTAGGTTTATTTTCTATAACTTAGGTCAAATGTGCATTTTTGGCTGTGTGCTCTCTTCGGTCAGTATTTTATTAAGTACGTACTGTACAGTACATCGGCAAACAAAAGCCATAAAATTAATTACGGTGACATCTAGAATAAGAATTATTAAAACCGTGGGGTAAAATAAGTAAAACTGTAGAAACAAAATTATTTTTGTCAAAACGTACAAAAATTAAACTTTCCTTGTCCTAGAAAAAAATTGTATTATTTTTCGTCAGCTTTCTCGAAACTTTCTTTATAATACGAAACTACTTCTTGGCTTTCGACTTTTGTACATACGTACTTTTAAACACACAACAAATTTAGAAGGGTGAAAATGGACGATTCTTAATTTTTTAAAGTAAAATAAATTGTTTTAGTTAAGAATTGTACAAATTATTATTTATTATTAATATTATAGGTAGGATTTATGGGTTCGTTTTATAAACAGGCAGGCAGGAAGCCCAATCATCCATACAATAGGCTATACATCCGAGACAGTCTGCATTAAATTTCCTTTATATTTAAATGTAAATTTTATTTTTTATAGTTAAATTATTATAAGTGATATATTTTTAAAAGTCTGTAAGCCTACTTGTTATTAAAACAAATGCTATTATAATTAGTCGCGTTAATAGACTTTGGGCGAGAGAGATATTTAGGACGAAACTACGTAGAAAGTAAAAATTATAATTAATAAAAATAATTTAAAAATTCAAAATAATAGTAATAATTTTACCGAAGCCGGATTCGTTTCCTTCATTATCGTCGGAAGTAAAAATAATTTTCAGTCAAATTAAAAAGCAATATGGAACTTTAAAACTACTATTAAAATTTATGTAGATAACAACTTACGTACAAAATGACATACGGTTTTATTTTAGGTTCTTGACTCTTTATTGGTAAATCACAGCACTGTCATATTCTACACCAATCATCTTTGGTTTTTTACCTATGAAATATACTAAACATTTACAATATTAAAATAATAGAAGAAAAAATACTGTTAGTTTAATTGAGACCATCCAAAATCCATTTTGTCCATATACTATGGACAAAATGACACATTACGTAATAACTATAAAATTACTGACAAAGTTCACAAAGAAAACGCTTGGTTCTTTTAGAAACGTCAGCGCAGGAAGCGTGAGCCCAACGCAAACAATGTAAGCGCCGTAACCAGGCTTCTGCAGGATTTGGTCGGGAAAAAAGATCATCGCAATATATGCGTGGACAGTCTTCTTCATCGTCATGAGAGTTATCAGGAAAACTTTCTTATTCAAATAACTTTTTATTTATGTTTCGTCTCCTTTTCTCTGGCGAAGCTTTGGACTCATTTTTTGATTTAATTGCCTTTATATTAGGTGTAGAAGTTAAAACTAAAGAGGTTTGTCGAGTCGCGTGATTCGTTGCAAGTTTTTTGTTATGTGAAAGTTTGTAAATAATATGTAAGAGAGGAAATAAAATTTTATACTAAAATTTCTTTTAAACAATAATGAAACACTTTTTTGGAAGCCATTTTTTATAATTAATAAAACGTTAAGAGGTTAAGGTAAGTTCCTTGACTAAGCTCTTAGCTCTTACATGACAGGTATGTCATTATGTCCGTTGCCAATGTATGTCGTTTTGACCATATCACCTTATAAAAAAACAAAATTATAAAATAAATACAAAGATAATATTTTTAATGGAAAAAGTTATTTAAGTGCAACAACAAATTCTTGAGGGTTTAAATAAATGCTACACAAATAGATAAAATAGTGAAGAACTTACCATCTATACAAAAAACTTGTTGCCAGGAAAAAAACTCGTAACGTATCATTTCTTGTCGTCGGCCATGACACCCGGGCGAATAAGAGGTGTGCGTTCACATTTTGACAAGTTAATATAAAGCCGCTCGGATAACGTGGTGTCGTGGTCAGTTGCGCGCTTGAGACCGCCAAATTCGAATTATGTTGCCTATGTCATTTTGTACGTATTTCCCCTAAATGAAAATGCACCGAAATTGCCCGAAATCTTGGACGAAATCTTCAGAGAAAAAAAATGGCTGCAATTGACGTTTTCTCCATTCCGATGTTAGACGTATTAATCAAATGGTATAGATGAAACTGATTGTGATTGGCTACTTGTGTCTTTTTCAATGCAAAATCCTTTATGTATATAAATAGATACTGTAGCGTTAGCGGTGGCGCTAGGAGGATCCGAGAGAGGGCGTACCATGTAAAAAGGCGGAAAAAAGGCCGAATTTGGCCAAGGTGAATCGGTCCTGTGCCGTAACAGTTACGTGAATGCTGCTTTAGGAATCGGCACGGAGAAAATCACGCGCGACAGTTGTATTCACTCGAAGACACCCAATTTCGACTACCAATCGTTAAGAACACATTTATTTACTAAATAACTACGAAAGTAAATTTTTGAATTGTTAATCAAACAGGAGAAGAAGCGTTTTGTTAATCGGAATGCGAATATCTCTAAGGCGAAACTGCCGCATGATTGACCCGCTAACTCGTTAAACTTGGAAGATAAAAAATTGGAGTTAAGAAGAATAATAACGTCATAAAGGAGAAGAGACAATACTTTTTCAGGTTAGTTCATTTATATTCGAATAGCGATAGAAAGTGTGTTAAACGTTTATGTGTTGTAAAAAATATTTCAGGTTTCTTGTTTTATTAAACACTAGAGTAAAATTAAAATTTACGGTTAAAAGACACTTTTAGAATCTGTGAGGTACTGTATTTTGTAAGAGTATTTGTTACTATGTAGAGGTATTTTAATGTTCGACTATTAGACTTACTTCGCACAAATTTAATTGAAATTAATAATACATCTCAAACCGTCAAATGTTGTGTAACAGATTTATCGGAATCTGAAAGTCTAGTTTTTAAATGTTTACGTAATATTGAAATTTCTATATCGAAGGGTAAAGGGAAGCTGGCGTCACACATTCGAAGCATTTTACAAATCTTTTACGTCCTTACTTACGATTGATGCTCGAATATGCGACGCTGCCATTGAATACCGAAACGTTGACGTTACTCAAAATAGTAATATCAGACCGTCGTGTAGTGTAATAAATATCTTTTATAAATAATAAGACCGTTAATTAATAGCTCTTAGTGGCGTTTCTATTATCTGAAGTCGCATAGATGATTGTATAGAATTGGCATTATTAGTAACGTAGTAACATAGAAGTGCGTATGTAAAAGTAACCAATGAACGGTCGAATTTTTATTAGTGACTAAGCGGAAATGTGACGTAAGAGGTGGGGCGAGTTAATCACAGCACTTACCTTTACTCGACAAAGCGGAGAACATCGAGCGAGTAAAGATATACAAGTTAATCCGGAAGTCTGTCTATTACGGTCCAGCGACGCCCGCAAACTATAGAAAAGAAGACACAAGCTATGAAAAAAGTGCATCGTGCATTATGCAAGAAGCTTCGCACTATAATTGAATATCCAATCGGCACTCCTATAAGCTGGCTCTGGTTGCACTCGGACCTAACTCGGCCTGGAAAACAAGGAATTTGGTTTTGATTAACATGAGACAAACAATATTTTTTATTTGATTTGGCAAAATAAACATCTGTTAAACTCTTGTCCTGTTTCGAGTGAATCACTTCCGAATTGTCTGTTTCTCGACTTTCTCACCCATCCTTCACCCGTAAGTTTCTCCGTATGCCATCGTTTAAATTATTCTTTTCTCGATTGTTTCTTTGAGAGGTTGCTTCTACATTAATGCTTTTAAATTCACATCTACTCGTACGGATTTGACTGATCGCTACTCGTACTAGTTGTTTGTCAAGTTTTTTTATGTATCGTATTTACTTCACAATAATTTCACTGTCCTTGAGCCTTATTTTACACTTGATACGAAACTTTTCGATTGAACTGTGTTAGGCTTTAAATAAGATACAAATTAATGTGTAAATAATTTAAACAAATATCTTCTTATCAATTATAATTTTGAAAAAATTATAAAGCACCGTACAATTCACAGAGAACGAAGGATTTGTTTTATTTCTTCGCACCACGAACTTTCTAACAGTTCGCGAATATCGTTAATGGTAATAAGGCAATAGAAAGGCAAATTTTTTCTACCTGGACTCGGAAAACCTCATTTAATATCTGTGAATTATAAAGAAAGTTAAATCTTCAATTCTTCGTGACATTACTATAGAATTTTTAACATCTTACAGAATTATTTAGTATGCTATATATTCGAATTTATTTTAAATTGTGTATGGCAGAGAAATAAAGAATTTTTAAAATATGTAACTCGATGAGATAAACCTTTACGTAAGATATTCTTTATTGTTATATAAATCAATCACTATAGCGTAATATATTCTAATAGAAAGGTTAGAAGTACGAAAGAATCTATTAGATTGTGTTTTAGTTTTAATTAATCTTAATATTTGATGATTATTTTAATGTAAATAATGTATTTAATTTTCTTTCTGTTGAGATAAATTATTGTTGATTAAAATGAAAATTTCATAAAAATCGACAACTTATCACAGATAAAGTATGAAACTTCCTTTAATTCTAACATTGGGCACAGGTAGCCGTTGACCTTCTTTTTTTTAGGATCAGAATTTTCAGCTTATACTTTCTATTTTTTTTTTTTTTTTTGCAAATCAGCTCAACACTTTTTCGGCTATGATTTTCTGGCTCAGACCCCTCCCTACCTACACCCATGGTTGAGACCTAAATGTCGATCAAAAAACCAATTGTACTGTAAAATAAACAGATAAAGCCTTCTCGCTGAAATTGTAGTTTTTTTTAATGTAGTGTAGGACCTACAAACACTTATCTTATTCTTTTACCTGCGATCCCACGTGTAAGGCTTTGGGACCCCCTGGGGGTCGCGACCCACAGGTTGAAAAACACTGCTTTACATTATAAATGATATTTAGAAATAATTTCTGATGTACAGTACAAATATCTTGATAACAAGCTGCAAGGACCTGCTTCGCTGGGCAAAAAGTAACGATAGTGAAGTTTAAGATAATTACATAATAGCCAATCTTACCTGTTTTCACAAAATGCAAGAATTAGGCCCC
>NW_019386397.1:24928-50401 GCF_000671375.1 Centruroides sculpturatus | reverse complement strand
TTAAAGCTGTTCCTGTATATGTAACAGTCTATATATATAAAAGGCTGTTCCTATGTCCCTATGTGTACACACACACACACACACACACACACACACACACACACACACACACACACACACACACAGAGCCTTATACATGTGTGTATATTACGTATGTATGTATAATATATATATAGCCTGTTACATATATATTGATACATGATATGTATGTATACAGGAACAACGTCAAAAGTATTGTGGGGTATGTTAAGGAATATCCTTAAAAATTATATATATAAGTAAGGTTATTCCTGTATATATAATGCTAAAAATCTAATTTTTTTTTAAGCATTACACACACAAAATACATGTTAGAAAGATTTGGATTGTGTAGCAATCATACTATGTTTTTATAAAATTACAATTTATAGTTTCAAAAATTGCTCAACTGTTAAATACACTATATATTTATAGTTTAGATGATATAGCCAATAACGTGTATATAATTTTTTAGCCAATTTTTTTCGAAAAACAAAAATTGATTTTTAAAGTAAAAAATACCTCGCTGATATTCCTAGAAAGATTTTTATTCTTATTATTTTTTCATATTTTTCTTACTTTCGTCAGTATTAAATTTCCGATAGTCTATGGAAAGTTTCGAATTACAAGAGAAAATTTGCAATTTTTTTTTATTTCATCCCCTCTACCAGGAGCTTCCTTTTACAAATATACAAATTTACATTTTTATCATCCCCTCCTCTCTCTTGTCCGAAGTTTATTTATTTTGAAAAATTTTCCATTTATTTTAATATATACATATACACTGCCTAACCGAAATAATAATAATAATAATAATAATTTAAAATAACGAAACTTTATGATTTTTATTTCTTTTTAAACATATTATTTAGATTTTTTCCAAATAAATTCGATAATAGTAAAATTCTGACGGCAACACATGTTGGAAAAGGCAGTAATCAACTTGTTTACTTCGTTTCTATGTAAAGTAACGATGACAGATTAGCTTAACCACCGGTGGCGGCGCCACTTGTCTCTCCGAGCTTACGGGCTGCCAGATTCTCGTTTTTAAACGAAAACATAATATAAATTTAAACATCGTTTAAACATCTCTTAAAATTTTGATAAATTGTAAGTAAATTTAGAATATTTAACAGAAAATTCAATAATTTACTTATTTTATCAAAATTTTAAGAGATTTAAATTTATATTATGGTTTCATTAAAAAAAAAAAAAGAGAGAGAGAGAGAGAGAGAAAATCTGGCAGCCTTGTAAGCTGGAGATACAAGTGGCGCCATCACCGGTGGTTAAGGTAATCTTTTCCATTTTTTTTTTCTTTAAAACGCAAATTACATAACTCGCCATCTAGCGGCGTAAATGATAGATTTGATGCTGAATTTCGAGAGGTAATTCTCGATTTTTGAAGGTTGTTTGCAGCGCAGTTTATAAACTCGAGGAGTAATGTCTCACTTCTCAATCTCGACCTACTTCCTAGGGATTACTTTAGAAAGTAATCGAATTGAATCGACCAAATATTTCCTCGAAATAGGACGAGTGTACGTCAGAAGTTGTAGGATGGATTAAGCTAAAGTACAACACTTTGCTTGTAATCCTTCAAAAGTGATTTCTGACACGAAACTCCATAGATTTAATTTCATTAAAATACAGGCTGAAAGTGAAGGAAAAATATTTTTTTTCCCTCTCGTCTCTTCTCTCTTTGCATTTTCTCGAAGATGATTACTTTTTTTTTTTTTTTTTTGTTTTATTATTCCGAAAAATTAATCAGCTCGTACAATCGAAGAAAAATGCTGATAAAAAAGTGAAGCACTTTACATCGGAATAATAGCTTCTACACATCATCAAATTATTAAAATAAAAATAAGAAATGTGAGATGTTATCTCAGCGTGTCTATTGCTTGTTACTACGAAAGTCCATTTTGTTTTTACTTTGCTGGCTGTTATATATTATAGAAGGAAAGTATGGCGATCCATCAAAAAAGGGCCCCAAGATTTTTATATTTTTGGAATCTGGGCCGTGAAACGTCGAGGTATTTGGGGTTTATTTTGTGTGTGTGGTTTGTGAGGAAATGTTCACCCACTTTAAAGCTTAATAAATCCAGTCCCTTTGGTCGAAAATTTCTGAAGTTTTGTAGTGCGAATTGTTTGTTAGAGGTGTCGATGCTATTAAGTTTTGGTGGTTAAAGGTCGAAGGGGTGGGGAGACAGAGGAGGGTCACTTGTCATATCTCGAGTGGGATAGGATTTAATGACTATTTAATTCGTTATTACTATTTGCGATGTTTTATAAAACTCATTTCTACTCTGAAAATTAAGCTTTGTCATTTTATAATAATTAATAATCTGTTATAAACTTTTTATAACAGATGGCGCCATATCCAATTATAAAGTTTGGCCAGGAAAATTAGGCAACTCATAGCTAGAATTTTTAGAAGTAAAATTTTTCATAATTTTGTTCTAAAAACAGACCTATTTTATGAAGGAATTTACTATTTGGTTAATTATCAACATTTTTACGGTGAAGCGAACTTATCGCCTTGTTTCCGAATGATCTTTACGTGGCACTCAACAGAGCACTTTATCACTGATAAAGAGAAGAAAGTATTTATAAGTGTTTAAGTGTTACAGAAAATTCTAAATGTTTCGAGGAAAATAATGTTAGAAAATATGTGTAAGAGGAATTTTTAACATTCACCAGGGAAAAACCCCGAAGGAAAGTAAAGAAACTGCTAGAGATATTTCATATAAGTATTACCACTACCACTACTACACCCAATCCATGGTTAGTAGGTAGGAAAAATAAAGAATAAAATTGATTTTATTGCGTTATTCTTTGAAAAATATTAAACATGAAAGAGATAACAAGGATTACTTTAGTATGTTGTTTGCGCAATGCAGAATATAGATGAATTCGAAATATGTGGAGATGGCACTCGTATCAATATTTGATGTAAATCGCTGCCGAACAGACAAATAGAATTTTGACAAGAAGGAAAAAAATAAAAAAATAAAATAAACTGTCTTGAGAATTGCAGTTGTTTTTCGAGGGAAAAAAGCAAGGTTTTTACTAGTTGAGTGTTTGATAAAAATTGAAAAAGTCACGTTATTCTTTGCCGCTAAAAGTGGCAACCTTTCTCTCTCTGTTAAAGTTGATAATAGGAAAAGATAATGAGTTGGGTTGGGTTTAAGTATAAATTTTAAGGAAAAAACAGCATAAAGATTTTTATGTCAATGTAAATCAAAGATAAGTATATGATAATTTTAAAAAATAATGAATTTATTATAACAAAGATGAGATGGATAACTGAGATTACATATAACATTAATATTTATTACTTTTTTCTTTTTATTAGTTATTAAGGTAAACAAAATTACAAAATATCCGTTATAGAAGATGCTTCCTAAGTTTATTAATTAATTAAAATTTAAATTATTTAAAAATTTCTGGTAAAACAGATGTTCTTCATTAGTATATATCAGCCTTACTCGTTGAACTGTGCAAATCATTAAACTGTTCCTTCTTATAACAGTCTAATTCATGTGGTTTGATTCACAAATTATCATTTACGTTGAATCTTCCACAGTGACTCATAAAGTGGATCTTTACCGAAGAAACCACGATGCTTTGACACGACAAATGGGGATTTAGATTTCTCATTTGTGAAAATAAATTTAATTTTCTGTAAAAAAATGTATGGGTTTCATCAAATTAAATAAGTAAAATATACAAGAAAATTAATTTCCGCAGCGTTAAATATTACATTAATCTAGTTTTAATCAAGCATTTTTCATAAATATTTTAATACATGCGATGCTTCAAGATTAAGTAGATGGCTTCTGAAACTTTCTTATACATCTTGAAATTGTCCTAACAGAAAGGAAAGTTCTATTTTTCTAACTAGGCCTTTTCCCAATTCCGATAGTGTTGCTGCTCTTGAGAGTCTGGATGTTTTCAAGTTGTTGATCAAAGTGCTTTCAAGATACTTGGCTAGAATGCCACGAATTGAGTTATTTTTGTTTTGGTGCTGCATCCACAAGGTGAAAAGTACATTGACAATAGTGGTGAATGCAACTGCTGTGTGGATTGTGAAGTTCTTTTCTTCTGTACCACCCTTATGAACGTATATATATTGAAGTACAGTATGTATGTATTTAAGTCTTCTACACAATTTTCTATATCTATAATCATTTTTTGCTCAGAACTTGGTGTATATCACATACTATAAAGAATAATTCTATAAAATGCTTTAAATATTAAATTTTAAACATATTTTTTGTATTTGTTAAATGTTTGTCTACGAGGACTAAGTTTATTAATAGGACGTATTGCACTGGTGTTTTGGTTTTTTCCTCAGTTGCAAAAACCAAAACACCAGTGCAATACGTCCTATTAATAAGCTTAGTCCTCGTAGACAAACATTTAACAAATTGTAGAAAATAAGGACATAGAGGCATATGAATTAATATTTTTTGTATGTTTTTCTCTAATTAAAGGTATGTTTCAAATTTCGGCCATTACAGGCCCTTTATACTATACAAAAATGTTCACATTATTTAAAATGATTACAATTTTTATTTTATATTATTTTTTAAATAATTAACTTCAAAGGAAAATACATTTTAAATTATAAAAAATATTCGGAAAAAAGTAAAAAAGATTTTATTTTAAAAAATTTTTTATGTAGGCACTGCTTATGGCGCCATCTCTTAACATAAAAATGAATAATTCGGATTGAAAGCAGGAAATGTTATTGAACAAAATCATATTTAAAAATAATTCTGTTTAAAATTTATAATATAATTCTCCCAAAATGTCTTGAAAGAATTAAAAATTTTATTTGTACTTTTTAGATAATTTATTCAGCTTACAAGATGTTAAACTTATAAATTTTAGAATTTTACAAATAATTTATTATAACAATTAAAATATTAAATATAAAAATAATTGCGTTTATATAAAATTTTATTATTTTACAAAATTTACAGATTTTTTTTTCTTTTTCCTGCTTTTTTGAATAAAATCGAAGATTCTTGTAAGTATCAGGAGACTTGATAAATGTGTCTGGTTTTAAACTTGTATATTCTTACAATTGATAAATGCTTTTAATACTGAAAAATTTTGTATATCATCTTCGATAATTTTTTGATAATACACATTTCTAACCACGTGGAAAATAACAAAGATAAATATCTAAGTTTCGTACATAGAGAGAGAGATCTTTATCTAAAATAGCTTCACATCATCAACTTGATACATCAAGCGATGTATTAAAAGAAATCTTAATTTAAAAGCAATTTTCTATTGCAGATTTTTATAATACGTAATAAATTATCTTATTTTATTCTTTATTCCATGAAGAAGAAAAAGAAAAAAATTTTTTTTCGGTCTCGGATGACCTATCTCTTTCTTCTATATCTGTATACCTTACAGAAATTCCTTAATTGCCGTGTCCATGACCTATTACACTAATCAGTCTCTACATGTCTGAATTATCACGTCACTTTTTTAGCCTTTAAGACAATATTGTCCTCTTTTCTGTGACATTTAACTCTTATAACTCTTCTTCTCCTTTATCACCCTTTTTTCTTTCTTACGAACACGCCATTTTTTAATGTTAATGCCTTTTTATACTATTTTATTGCTTAAAAATTTTTAAAATGTTTGTTAAATTAATTTCAAAAAATTATGTATGGATGCATGTTTGTGTGTGTGGGGAGCACGATTTTTTTCACCCTCTTTCAATCTTAATAACTCCTGTGCTTTTTGTGGAAATTTTCTGAAATTTTACAGGGAGGTTTGTTTATTAGGGGAATTGATGCTATTAAATTTTGGTGATTAAAGGTCGACGGGGTAGGAAGATAAAGGGAGCGCGTGTATCTCGAGTAGAGTCGGACTTAATGACGATTTCACTCGTTATTAGCATTTACAGTTTTTTTTATAAACTTCCTATCCTCTAAATTAAGCTTTTTGCCATTCTGTAATAGTTAAAAATATAAAAAGTTTTAAAAATAAAATATCGTAACAGATGGCGCTACCAAACGTTGCCGGGAAGATTAAGCAATTTTGCCGGATTTTTTTTTTTTTTTCTGAATGTTACCAGAAAACTTTCCAATTTTAACAATGAGATAAAGAAAAGTTCTGATTTTTTGTTCCGCTGGCAAAACGTCAAGAACTTTGCCTTTTATATATTCACTTTCGATATTATAGTCATAAATCCTTTCTGTTTTATGAATATTTCAAACACACAAATCCACGAAAGTGATTGGATCTTACTCTATAATTTTCATAAGAGTAGCGTACACATAAAAAGTTACACTAGTAATAAAGAGGGATTTCGTATTTTGGTCCTAGAAAAGAACCTATTTTGCTAAATAAATTCGATTCTAAAATGATTTTTCCTTGGAGGTATTGACATTAAACGGTGACTAATCTTGAATATTTGACTTATTTTTTATTTAACCTTCTAAATATCCTGTCAATCAAACAGCTGCTGAAAGGTTTCTTCGCATTGCAAAGCCACTTCTATGGTATGAGCAATGTCAAACACATTTACTCATTTTCTTATCAAGTAAACATTAAAGTGTCAACATTAAGTCATCTTTCAGTTTCCTATTTTTCTGATATCCGAGAAGCAATCACTAATGCAGAAGAGAGAGGAGATTTCAAAGCCCCGTATGTTGATTTTCACACAACCTTGGTCCAGATTTTTTTGTTTGTTTATCATAAAAATAGACCAATTGCAAGATCTTCAACTCGAAAATTTCTATATTACGTATTTACATCTACATATTTTTTTTTCTTCTAGGTACCAAATTTTTATGTAGTCAAGTTATGGCACCCATAAGGAACGAAGAAGGAGAAATATGTATGTTTATAATTAATTTTGAAGATATTACAGATGCTCCTTATAGAGATGATTATCAGCCGTCACCCATCCCAAGCCCAAGGCTTTGTAAGTAGAAAATATTTAATTTTTTGTGACATTTTATTGATATTTAGGACGGAAAAAATCTATAACGGTAGCTATTTTCATTATTGATTTATATTCATAATTAAAATCTTCTTTCTTCTTCTCTTTTTTATGTCTCAGTCATAATTCAAGATGGCACCTTAAAAAACTGTAAAAAAATATATGTGTACATATAATTCAAAGGATCTATTTTATTAATATTTGAAACTATAGTTAGCGTCGCCTAGATATTATTTTATATCTACATTTTTTCAGTGTTAAAACATATCCCAATCCTGCAGCGAGTTATACCGTCCAAGAAACAAGAAGAAAAAAGGATAATGTGCTCTGCAGACATGTCACCTGTTTCTACCTCATCAGGTCTTTGTAATCTCTTGATTCATGTTGCTTTGCCGCTCTTCTAAAAAAAAAAAAAGAATATATCTATATATATATCAGCACCCGCATCCCCTGCACCATTTTTGCAATGGCTTTATGATCAACAATTTTAATTGAATTTCTGCGATTATTTGCTCTAATTAACCAGCTGAACTAACATCAGTGATTACCAGAAGAAAAAAAAATAATATATATATATAAATATGTTTATTGCATACATTTTTTGCGAAAGCATGATTTTTGGAGACTTCATGAGCATGCTTTTTTGCGATCATTTTTACTTATTCCCTCACTAATTTTACTAATTGATGTTGCTAACCAGTTGTACTTTGATATTAACAACTGTATATTTTTGCAGATCGTAGCAAAACCCTTCGCCTTCGCCTCCCTCCTACCCGTTATGAGTTAGATAGCCCAGAAATCGAGACAGTGGTGCCTACTGAAAGTGATATCAACCCTCCTGTTGGAAGAACGCAAAGTTTAGATATGTGTGATCATGTGAAGCATCCTGGACAGGATCATCTTAAATCTCTTCCTCTAGCTACAGGTAAATTTTAATTTTTAGTAAAATTAGTTTTTTACACTTATAACATACTGAAATTTTCATTTAGCGAGCTTAGAAAGTAATTTTCTCGAATCCCACCATAATTGAAAAGAATTTTCTTAATATGAATTTCTTCCTCCATTATCCATTTATTGAACAGCATTCCAACATTTCGAAATAAATTCCAAGAATGCGTGCTTCACAAGACATGAATTTTTTTTAAAAATAAGATAATTATTAAAATAAATGTTTAATATTATATAAATTTTATCTTATTTAAATAATTTAATAGACTATAATTAAAATAATCCATCTTGTCGTTCCTCTAGTTTCATAATGATGATAAAGAATATACTTCTGAACTTCATCACGAAGGTGAAGTTTTTTTGAAAATTTTCCAATATTTCCAGAATTTTAAAGATTTTTAAGATGATTTTTATGAGCAATTCACACACAAATTAATTAACTGAATCACTTTAACATAAATTAAAAGTATCACAAGCAAAATACTTTAGTCATCGTGAATTAACATAAATTAAACGAATTTTATATAAAATTTGTTTTAAATCACTCCTTTTAAATTTCCGTTCGTGATTTATGAGCGCTATCGACGGGAATACATCAGCAATATGCAGTATAGTAAGGTGTATATACAGTTCACAACATAATTCCTCCTGCTGATGCACTAATGCAGATCGGCAATTCTTTATCAGAATATCGTGAGCACGCGAATTATTGAGGTAATATATCAGAATGTGCTTCAAGTGTGTCGTTATTTTTTACACAGTCCAAATAAATCGAGGGATGGGTAAATTAATTCCGAATTATCCTTTAAATGCAATATTAAAACATCAGACTCCAAATTGTGCGATTGAAATTCACCATTGATGAAAAATTAATTTTCATATCCAACTTTTAAACGGCGATCAATTTAGTTGCAGAAAACTTAATTAAAGGGATTATTTTATTTTGTTCTTATTATTTAAGTAAAATTTTCTCTTACATTACTATTCAAAATGTCATCGCCATCTTTGCATCTTTATGCTGAGCGGCTGCTAAATGTATATGAAATTAAACCAATATTGTTATTGTAGCGTGATAATTATTTTATTTTATTTTGTAGATGAATATTAATTACTATATTTCGAGCATTTATAGTATTTTAAATACGAAATTACGTTTATTCTAAGGGTTAAATTTGAATCTGTTAGTGTCGCCTTCTGGTAGCTGCAAAAGAAAATCGAATACATACTGTATGTTCGTGTTTTAATAATAAAGCACGTGATAAAATTTTGTAGGAAGAATAAATATAATTTTAGATAACATTCTGACAATTACAATTCGAATAATTCATATAATTAATAAATTAATGAATAGTTCATGTTTTGCAAGAAGATGGAATTTTTCTCTGATTCCTCAGGAGTAGCTTCTAAGTAATTTCTTCAATAAAAGAAAGTTAAGCAGAATTATTATATTGAATATCTTAGGAAAATAATAATAAATATATATATATAAGACCATCACTTAATGGTATAAGATTGGATCGATGGTATGAGGCAACGCAACATATGGGCAAGCTGCCAAGACAGATGCCTCCTAAGAGCACTTTCATTGGAAGTGGACTTCTTTTTAGATGTCACATGAAGAAAAACCGAGAAACTTTTAATATTTTAATATATTTTTTTTAATATTTAATCATACGACCCTATGGCCATTGGCCTTTTTCAAGGGTCAAAAGAAAAACTAATGATACAAACATTTACAAAGTAAACAATCAACAAAACAACAAAAGAAAACAGAGAAGAACAGAGAGAAAACAGAGAAAACGAGAAATACATAAAAAACAAAAAAAAAATACACTCAACTAATCACATCTCAATATTTTTACAGCCCGTTTAAATTGTCCGTAAGTACACAAATCTTTATATTCTTCTTTTAAGGCATTCCAATTATATATAAGTTGATAGATTGGTGCACTTCTTCCAAAACTGTGCTTAATTTTTGGTAAAATCAAATTGTTTCTCCATCGGTAGTTGTAATTAGAAGGCCTAAAATATTTATTTAATTCTTTACTTGATCAGCTTGTTTGTGAGGCGCGAATCCACGACCAATATCAGTTTTCAATGGTTTTATCCAATAGTGGGCTTCATAGAGGTTTAACTACTCTTTTTAATGATTTATTAAAAGTTCATTCTTAATTCGAGCATGTGCTTTTATATTCCCTCTTTCAGTTTTTCTGTAATAGTTCCCTGTTACAGTGTAATCAGAGACAATCATAATGGCCTTCTGTACTTGACTCCTTTTAAATTTTAAAATGTGTTTGAAATTTTCAGATATCTTTCTTACAAGAAAAACACACAAAATATATGCCCACCAGGAAATTCAATGAATATGCTAATTACAGTTGAAATGATCCAATTTCAAGTTTAATTAATATTTTAAACTGGTAATTAAGCTTTGCAATATCATTATAACAACGGCTCGCTGTATATATATATATATATATATATACTAGACGTTATATAACTATATTATTGTTGTCTTCAGTAGGCATTTGGGAATTGTATTCATTAAGTTTTGCCTGTCTTCGTGTTCAGCCAAGTTAATGAATTTAATTCCCATGTGTATAAAGAATCTACTAACAATAATATGGTCATACAATGAGAATAGTACATTTCAGAAGTGGATACAGTATAGGTATAGTACATAATATTGTTTAATTACAATAAAATATATTCAGCTGAAAAATTTATGAAGTTAAAAATCATTTTGTAGGGATATCGCGATTAGTAACGCAGTAAAGAGAAAAACAAACGAAAACGTTAATCCAGAGGATGATTTTGTCGCTCGATATATGATACAATTAAATTGCAAATTGGCAAATTCGTGATTGTGTTGTTGCAGAATTTGATGGATTCATGCCCTCATTATTGCACAGAACCAAATTAAACAACTGAAAATTTTAACATAAAGGATCATCTTAATCAATAATGTTTAATGTATTCAGAACCACCTGAAAATAATCCAATCGAGAAGGTCCGAAAGATTGTATTGAATTCGTTTTGTGATGAAAGTGAGAAGAGAGACGAAAATAAATGCTTAATAATATGTAAAATTATGCACACTAATGGATTTTTTAATAGATAGGTATTCATATGTTAGTTTGAAAATATATTTAATTCAGAAATTTGCAATTTAGAATATATTGTGGATTTTACTGAAAGAAACTATGAATTTAAAATATGAAATTTTTTTACTTAAATCTTTAATTTTTATTATAACAATTGGATAAAGCCGGATGTTCGAGCGGTTATGATGGCAGCCTACCGCTCTGGGGACCCGGGATCGAGTTCATACGAATCGAAAAACCACAGGAATTTTTTGGTGGGGTCCCGTCTGGATATCTTGAACCCCATCTCTCACCACCGATTGTGAGCCTGGGCAAAAATGATCCTCTTAGTGATTAAAAGGCAGAACATTTTTTTCAAAAAGTAGGCTCTAGAGGCCTGGGTTTGAATTCGGGTGAGCAGTTCTTCGGAAATTTTTTATGTACAATCGAGCCCTGTTTCTGGATACCGACTTGCACCATTATGGACCTGAACGAAATTACGTGGTTA
Source organism: Centruroides sculpturatus (assembly GCF_000671375.1). Classification (NCBI taxonomy): domain Eukaryota; kingdom Metazoa; phylum Arthropoda; class Arachnida; order Scorpiones; family Buthidae; genus Centruroides; species Centruroides sculpturatus. Next base: position 38,877 of record NW_019386397.1, on the reverse strand, counting down.
TGAAAACAGGTCCTCTTTAGTACCTACAGAGGAGAAAAGAAAAACGGTTGGATTAAGACAAGAATCATATATTATCCAACCACATTTAATTTTCTTTTATATCTTGAATCAAATTTATGTAAATCGAAAGAGATCTTGTTCTTCCATTGATCTTATTTATCTAAATCGAATCTAAGAAAAATGATACATTTAGTGTCATTTTTCCTATAATTTTATAGGATTCTTCATCCGGGAAATTGGCTTCAATCCTGGAGGAATTTCTGGTGGTTTTGTCGAGAATTATGTTAAATAACGAGATTCTTGCCAGTTTAAAGTATTGATTTCTTGCATTACAAATAAATTTTGAAAAATCTAATCTATTTTTCTTACGAGGGACGATGTTTTCATCCAGAAAATATTTTTAAAAACATTGTTTTAATTGCGGCATTTTAAGAAATCGAAATTCTTGTAAGATTACATCATCTTAAGTACAGTCGCCATTTTTAAAATGGCGTTTTGACGACATCACGCCCACGCGTTGCGTCACATCCTGTGTTTATTGCAAAACATTAATATTTAAGAGTTTAAGTATTTAAATGATTAAACCGGAAATAAAAATTAATAAAGTTAGAGCTTCCGATTTTAGCCAAAACCGTCTTATTCAAAAACATTGTTACGTAAGTTAGTAATCTCGATATCGATTGGTGAAAATTTATTGAAAAATTTAGTATTTTAACGGATGACAAATAAATAATTTTAAGTAGCGGTTCATTTTTTAAAATATTTCATAAATATAATCTCGGTATTTAGTAGCAGTTTCCGCTTCCAGTGACATCTGGTAACTATGGTTACGCGTGTTTGAATATTGGAATCGATATCAATATTGAGTGCCATCTGGTAGTTGTAAACAGAAAATATGACAAATAAATAATATTGAATATTAAACTTTTATTTATTTACTTTTTAAATAGAGACCTGAGTAAAAAATAATTCATAAAATATTTTAAATATTATTTATTATTATTATTATAATTTCGTTTTTTGTTTTTTTTTTCAGTTACAGCGAATAACTTGAGCAAATCTCTCCCTAATGCATCTTCCGATTCTGATCTCTCACGTTTTCGAACTCAGGCTCAAGTCAAGTCTCCTTCTTTTAGTAACGACACACCTGATGGAGGGACTAAACAGAAAGACAACAGTCATTCGTCAACAACGTCCAAGTTTCTTAAAGAAATGCAATCTCATAGCAAACATCACGTCGGAGAAAAAGTGGCCCAGGTACGTTTTTTGACCGATAGATGGCGAAACGTGAGTCAACGCTATAATCAGGTAACGTTTTAAAATTTTCACAGTTAATCACTTAGAAAAAGAAAAGATATATAATTTTTTTTGTAATAATTATTTATTGTTAAATTCTTTTATTTATTATTAGTTATTTCGGTTCTCATAAAATTAAATTAAAATTTTACTGAGTTAAAAAAGAGGAAAAAAAAATTATTTCTCCAATAGATGGCGAAACGTATTAGAATAATTTATCAATTTTTCAATTACGTTTTCACTTTTTTTTTATTCTTTAGAAGTTTAGTTTTTAATTTCCTTTTCTTATAGTTATTTGCATGCCGGTTTAGTCTTTGCATGATTTTTAATTATTTTGAAAAATAAAATACTATTTTTTAAAAATAAAAAGTATAAATATTAATTAGTAATATTGATAACAGATGGCGTATACAAAGATTTACTTTAACAAATCTCCATCTTTTATCAAAATTTTCTCTTTGATTAATAGCGAGAAATTTTATATTTTAAAACGTAAAAACTCACGAAAATTAAATATACTGTGTTTATACTTTTAAGAGAAAAACAAGATTAAATTTACACAAAAGTGTAAAACGTGGGAATGTTTTTCCAGTGTAGCATGGTTTTGAAGCACCCTGTATGTGGGACTTAAGCATGCTGTGCTTTGAAACGGTATATCCTGATGTAAATTGATAGTAATATCATTATATGGATTTTTATTATTTAAAGATAAAGCACGAATTAACTTGATTTATGATTTTATTTTCTACATATGAATGCAGCAACACGCCATGGTGTATATCAACATACTTACTATGCATGCCGCCTCGTGGAATATAAATTTCATGTTTTTCTCGCGGGCATGCGTGATTTTTTTATTAGAAAATATAGTTTATATATTTTGATCCATTTCATTCAAAATAGTCTGTTGTTATTGCGACTTGAAAGTATCACAACGGCTCACTTTGGATTTGATCTAACAAGTAAGACTATACCAAAAAAGTTCTTGAGTGTGTCTAGGTGACAAGTTGAGTAAGTGAGCCAATGACAATTCGTTTTATATAAAACTGTCATTGGATTGCTTACTAAGCTAGACATACCCATTGTTTAATCTATATTAGTTCAAAGATTGTATCTATACTCATTAATATTAATTTTCAAGGTATATAAATCATCAGGGCCGTCGAGAGGGATGAAATGGGAATTTTTTCTGTGTCCAGAGAAAACTTAGTGCAAATAGGGATTCCTATCGCTATAAAATTAATATTATTTTCTCAACAGAAAATTAAATCTTTAAGGCTAATTTTTATTAATAAATTTTTTAAAAAGTTTCTAAAAGGACTCGCTCTACCATAGGACCCCATACGAGCTCTCGATGGCCTTTTCGATTATGTAGATTGTTAACTCCTTTTCGTCTTGAATGAACTGTAAGATCTAAGCTTAATTGCTAGCTATGATCCATTAATGTTTCTAATTTTTCATCCCTCTTTCCTCCTTTGTCAGAACACAATCGATAATCACAACAGATATTACTTTCAGAAGATTTTCATTGTACTCGTTAATAAAAACATTATTTCATTATATATCGCTTGTGTTTTTTGCTTCATTGAGGCTGTCATTTCGAATCTTTATACTTCATCACAGAAAGTTTATGCCAAAGGTTCTCATTATCTGTATTCGCCTTGAGTCCCTTGCGGTTTAGATCTCGTAATGAGAATTATTCGGGATTGCATTATAACTCACAACAACACTGCAAAGAAGTATAATTTATTCTTTCACTGAAATATTTACGTTTGCTTGACATAAACAACTGCAGCATAGTTAATTTAAGATTTATTGAGTGGAACTACATTCTTAAATGTATTTTCTAGAAGTTGTTACATGTGCAAAATAAAGAATTTGCAGATATTTATGTGCAATGTTCTGCTAGGTCAATTACCATTAATCCAAGCTTAATCTTTACTTGAAATCCTTGAGTTTTGCGTGTTCCTCAACTTCTTGTATCAGTCCATAAATTTGTTTAGTGAAAAAGAATGCTGTGTTCAGATACTGATGTATGTAGTAATGTAAACTATCGATAAAGATGGAAATTAAACACGCTACATACTTGCAGGAGAGCTAACAAGCACCATTCTTTCCTGCCATTAAGTTGTATCGTTACTTCTTGTTCCGAATCTCATAAATACACTTGTCAATGTTATATTGCCTACTAAATTACAATTAGAAATGCCTTCCAGGAATTAATTTAAATAAAAATTTGGATTTTTCTCTTTAACGTTATTTTAGAATCTAGAGTATGTAATTACTTATTTTTTTTTTACGTAGAAAACTTTCAAAACTACAATAGCGACATTGGAAATTTGAGTGCCATGTTTTGCATATATTTTATGAAATAAATTTTTTTAAATGTGGAAAAATATATTTAAATGAAATTATCTGTTTTTAATATTAATTAATCAAATTGTCTTCAAATTAAATTTTAAAATACATTTTATTGGCAGGAATTTCATAAAAATTGGACAAAACATGGCGTTAAGATTCCTGTTATTGCCTGTGTAGTCATAAAAAAAATCTCTATTTCGCCTCTTTTTATTGGTTATTACCATAAAAATGTCGTTAATATCATAAAAATCAGTCGGTAGTATAAAAATCGAAATTGTATTATATTTTTCTGCAATTTATAATTCAAACTACGAAAAAAATAAATAAAAAAATTTAAACAAAACCTCTGCAAAGATAGATTTATATTTTTTCTAATAATAATTGAAATTATTCCTTTACCATCTATTTTATTTTTTATGAGCATAAAGCAAAATTTCATAGTTTTTGAAACAATTTAGGTGCTAAAAAAATAGTTAATTGTGTTAAGGTAGAGCAGCTGTCTCTTGGTATTTGGCTTGATTCCAGTGCGACACACCCTTTCCATTGATCTTGTATCTAGGATAATAACTGTTTTCTCGGTTATACTGTAAGTTGTTAAGCTTAATCTATCGTAGATTCGACTAATTATTCCCTCATTTCAATACGAAAAAAAACGTTCCTCGCCGTTAAAATTCTAATACAAAACAATAAACTAACGAGGATTTTTATAATATATAATTTTAATAATTGATAAAATATTAATCGTAAATATATATATATATGTCATTTTTCCTATAATTTTATNTATTGGCCAGTTTGAATTTAAAAATAACGAACGTAATATCAATTTCATTTCAAATTGACCAATCATCGTCAGAGAAATATAAATATTATTACTTTTACAAGTAATTTTATTTAGATAATTTATTCTTTATTGTGGGTTTAATTAAAATAAAATAACTAATTTTTTACGACTAAAATAATTTTATTAAATTCAATATTATTGATAGAATAAAATAATATTTTATGGTAATTGAAAATACACGTGATTCATCAATTTTCTAAACTAAAATTATCATCAATTTAAAATGATTTTAATATATTTATTATATTAAATAGGTCTGTATGTATTAATTTTATTCTTGCGAATAAAAAAAAAAAAAGTTAATCGTTAAATTGATAAAGGCTAATTCCAAAGGGTAACTGTGATGACATAATTACGGTTGAGCAGATAGCTTTATTAAAAAACTATTTATATTATTATAATTATAAATGTATGCGAACCTCTTAGCAATGGCCACTGAAAAAAATGTCCGTTGTTCGGAGGCGGTCTTTGGATTTCTTTTGAATTCATTTTTGTTTAAAGAACGTTCCTGAAAAATGGCCCATTAGGCGTTATAGCTTCAAGAGGACCAGGCAAATTTGAATTAGAAGGCCCCATGTACAGAGTTGACTTCAGACATTTTTTTTTTCTGGAGAATTTTTTGTGAAAATATTTTTTATAAAAGATTGCTTGGGGCAATTGTCCCCTTTTGACCATAGGATAACGCTCAACTGAAATGGCCTCTGTTTAGAGGTTGTTGTAATTAGAAGTTCGACTGTATTTTATTTAATATTACTAAATATATTCTATTGATAAGCCGTTACTCATTATATGTAATAAAGTTTTGTTTTTTTTTTATTTTAAATTACTTTAATTACATTATTATAATTGTGGCTTTTGATAAGTAATTAAATACACTTAATACATTTTTTGTCAAATAAATGAAACTTCATTAAGTTGATAGAAATAATTATATTCGTTGATTATAATAAAACGTTTTCTTTCTAATTAAAACGCAAAATTTAAATATTTAAAAAGAATTTAAAGTATCAATAACGATGTTATTCACTAATTAATACGTACTAAATCTTTTGAAGTTAATTTATTACACTTTAATTATTAATTAAGCTTTCAAAATGGCGTAACCGATGCCGATTGGCAAATTTAAAATCATTTCTAACCAATAACATTCTACGATTTGGCAGTTATCGTTTCTATCTCACGCTTCCCGAGATTTGAACGGAAATAACTGATTACTAAATAGACGAATTTGATTGGATTTGACGTTATTTAAAAATATCCAATCATCTGTGTTTATTTTAAAAAATGGATTTATTTTTAAAATTATATTTATGTAGATTATTTAAATGATTTTTTTAATATAATTTTTTTTCTAGGAACCCCATAATTCATTTTTATAGCGTATATTATATTATTATTAAAGGGAAATCATTTTTTTTTATTATGTGATAGATTAATAGTGAGAGATGACGGATTATAATGCTAATACTACTGATTATCATATTTATGATAATATGCTGATTATCATATTACTATTCACTTTAGGGATTTAAGGCCTATACTAATAAAAGACGAGGGAATTTTCTTAATTTCTTACAAACTTTAGTATTACGTCACACGGATGAACTGTCTGCGAGTCACGTGCTCAAACGTCAAATCATGTGACTTCAGGCTTAAATGAAAAAGACAAATTTCAAAACGATTCCGTTATTTATAAGCTAACCGTTCTTGCATTAATACGTAAAAAGTTAATTATTATTTATTTAAAAAATTCATAAAATTTCTCGCCGAGAATAAAATTCCGTATCGTGAATAAATAAAAACAAGCGTCGTATCGTCGGTTGTTTACAATTTAATAGAATGAGAGTTTTGTCGCCTAGCAACGAGTGAAGATGCCACCACTAGGGGAGCCACAATCGGGTATAGCAACTGCTGCAAATACTGATTTTAGTCAGAAGTGAGCGAGAATGGTGTTGCCAAATGTAACGGGGCGGGCCCGCACGATTTAGATAATGGGAGAGAGAAAGTACCAAGTGACATCGGAAGCTAATCATTCCGAATATGATCCAGTGCCTACCATACCGGAAGAATATCACAATGAAGTACTACATAACGTAGAAGACGAATTAGATAGCGTCAAAGGTAGAAAATCGGCAGAAAAATTATCACTTATGGAAAACGAGGATGTCCAACAACTTCCCAAAGGCCCCATCAAACAAGATTCCACAGAAAAACAAGTTGTTATTTTATGTTCGAGCACTCCGTCTTCTGATATAAGTCCTCCGAGAAGTATGTCCAACCACATCCGTCCTAAAAAGAAGAAGATAACACATCGCGAAACTAGTGATACCTGTTCTGATATTGCCAGCTTGAAAGAGGATTTAAAATCTCTATACAGTAGAAAAAGCAGGCATAACAGTATTGTTCCTCAGGTACGTTGTCTTTCCATTGTTTTCAGTCATACCGCCAGTTTGTTTACAACGTAAACTCTGCCATTTTGCGCCGTGCCAACTTTCAACACAGGAATTTCTCTCTTTCCCTCCCCTCTTTTGTGTGTCCCCGGAGCAATCTGCCAGAGACTAAATCGGGTTTTTTTTTTCTACTGTAAAAATACCCGAAGTAGCGATTAACAGAAACGCAGAAGAGAGGTTTTAAAAAAGAAACCACTCGGCCGCACTCTATCAAATGAAAAAGTACAAATGCCCATTTTTTTTCCTAGGGTGTGGTTTGACCCAAATTTACTTAAAAACCATTTTAAAAAGCAAGTTTTTCAGTAATGGGTTTTTAAAATCACCCCTTTGCCTCTAAACCATTGGTTAATCATCGATGGTTGAATGACTGAAAGCTTTAATTCCTTGATGGTACAATAAACCATCGATGTACGAAACAACACGCCTACGCGTTGCGAAAATTGAACACGTCGTCTGACATAAAATGGCCGTGTTGTATTGAATATGGGCCGTAAATAAGATTAATATCGATACAATTTAAATGGCGTCAAGAAATTCGCCGTTTCGTACCGTACCGTTTACCGTCCCGTGGTACAAATTAGTATACATCGCGTGTAACTTATTAAATTAGTGTTCGTGTGATCGTTAATGCTCACGCGCGCTGTATGTACGACTGACTGACACGCTGTAAACGACGAAATTATTATAAAAAAAAAGAGCCCAAAAATACGTTAACTGTGTTTTTAAAAAACAAATTGTAAAATATTCTCGACGAGTTTCTTTTTAGAATTTAAATTGTTTTAATTCCGCTTATTGTAGTGTTGTAAATAGAAACATAATAATCAGCTTTCCCCCTCTTACAATTATAAACAATAAAGGGAAGAACTAACATGGAGGGGGATGCCAGAAAATAGTTAAAATCGATCGACTGTAACCGTGGTAACCAGAATGGAAGAGTTTATCACGTGACTTTAGGAGGTATGCTTTCACGTGATCGGTTTAGAAGTCAGAGAAATGCATGCCAACTCAGAAACAAAACCAATTTTTCGGTTAAATGAGTTTGCCATCCATTTATAAGTCAAGTAAATTGGAATACATGAAAGAAAAAATCACCTCTCAACCAGGTTCGTGGAGCCATCTTTGTCTGGTTGGAGTTATTAGAAAATCATTATTGTTTCTAATGGTTTTTTTATTATTATTTTGAAAATCATCCCATAAATATAATAACCAAATTGGCTTGTTAAATGATTATTTTCGAGATTACAATCGGATTTTTTTTTATTTAAATTCTTCTCCCTTCTCCGAAAGTATTATTAAAATGAATACGCTGTACCCCTGTAAATGTCTTTCTTTGGCTTCTGAATTTTAAAATTAATAAGTAGAAAGGATATTTTTAAAATAATGTTTTAAAATGTATATTTTCTGAATTATTTAAATTATTATTTACCTTACATTTTCATTTACGTGCTGTCATGGTAGTATTCGCATTAACGTAAACGTGTATTATTGTTTGTAACTTATTTGTATTGTACTACTAAATTATTTACTTTCGGTGCTGTATGGTGCCTTTAGGATTCACGGACTTGACAGGAAAACCTTTGTGTGGGTCGTGCTACATTTAGTTGATTGTAGGGTTCATTAAATACGGTAGCATTCACGGATGTATAATAGGATCCACGGTATAGTGGTATGCATCATACAGTACTCATTGATCTTTAGAAGTATAGTAGTATCCATAAGATCTCTCTTTAGCGATGTGACATAGAAGTACAGCTTTTCCACTTTGTTTTGCTGTTCTTTACTTTTACTGTTTCTCACTTATTTGCCAGTGTCAATTGCAATAGAGATTGAATAGTTCTTTGCTAGCTTTACATGAGAATACTAATACACTATAATAGTACTGTATACTATAGTATTTGTAGTATAGCAATTAGGATCTTTAGAAGTACAGTAGACCTCTGTACAGTGAAAATTGTAAGACATCTTACGTACACTACCTCATTTACTAACTAGAAATCTTTGTATAAGACGTGCAAGTTTACATTTTTTTTAACGTAAGAACGGTAAACTTGCCACCTTTTTCTATACGTATATATCAGTCGAATTTAACATTTAAGTTTGTAACAGCACGCAAACAGCCATTATATTCTATAAATACACACAAAAAAATCTTCGGGGAAGCATTTCCTCCGCGCTTTCATCGCATTAAGTCTACCTTTTAAATGCATTTCGAGTTATAAAACACACACACACACATATATAATATATTTATATATAAATTTTTTTACGTGTGTAACTTTATAAAACACGTCTACAAATATTCAAAATCAAAAATTTATCGACTACTTTCTCTTCAAATTAAAATATTTGGATATTTTCCAACTGCATCGGCTATTTTTATGGGTGGTTCCGACTTTTTAAAAATTCGAAAGTGATTCAAAATTTTGGTGAGTCATTTGTATATACGTTTTACGTTACAGCAAAAGGACACGGGAATAGACTATATAAACACTTATAAAAAATAAGGAAAACAATTATAAATAACTTAATTTTTTAACGCGGAAATGTCTGTTTTTTTACGCATATTTGGCCTTTCTTCGCTTATAACTCGAATAGTGTGGCCACTTTATGGCTTTTTATGCGGAAAATTTAGCTAGATTAAACACTTTTTAGTCGTCCAGACACACGTACCGTCGATTTTCTGGAAAACTTAGAGATATCGCTTATTTTTTGGTATATAAAATGTGAGTAACGTTGTCTACATTCATCCGCGTGATAAATACATTCGACTCTATTGGATACGTTCCAAATAATAACTCAGGACTGGGCTAATAACCTGAAGTTTTCTAAATCTATTAATTAAACTCTTGACTTTATAATATCCTGTTCTTCACACGTATGCATCAACTTAAATCCAACGATTAAGATAATTTTAGAAAGGAGAATACTCCTTTTTTTTAAATTAAATTCTATTGATAGATCTTATGTATCTGCAGGAATATTAAATTAAATTTTGAACATTTGTACATGTTAAAAATTTAAGTAAATTTTATAAAATTATCGTTTTTCTCATCCTCTGAAGAGATGAAAAGGAGGAGGAAGATGCTTGTTTTCAGCAGTTCGGAACGAAAGAATTAACTTTAAAATATTTTTTCGTCGAATAAATTAAGGATATTTGCGAAAAATTTAATATTTTAGTGTACTAAATGCTTAGTTAAAAAGGAAATTTGATATCACTAAACGTAGAAAGCGAGGAGTAGAAAGAAATTTGGAACATTTCATCCCTTTCTGGCAATAAGCCTGAGTTTACTTTAACTTTAATTTAGTCGAATATCATCTTATATTATTCTTATGATTTAGCTTTAAAGTTATTCTCTTACGGGCTTAAAATTTAATTTAAGACTTGAACTTTGCACTTGAAGAAGATTAAGTATTTTAAAATTCTACTTAAGCTCTTTCTAAATGATGGAAATGTGAATTTATTAGAGGAAAGTTTATATTTCTTTTTTTGAATGTCTTCGAGCTGTACACAGAATTGTACAGCATGCTGTATGAGATTCTGTACACTTCTGTATATTGATCAGTATTAATTAGGCCTATATAAAGAATAGAATCTTGTACAGAATTATACACAGAATGCCAAATCTTATTAAACGTAATACACTACAACCTTATACATAACTATACACAGAATTCTGTTTCATTCCGCCTGTTATATAACAAAGAGAAAGCTTGGCGATCCTCAAAAAAAATGACCTGAAGGTTTTTTTGGACTCGGGGGACCTTGAAACGTAAAGAAATGCAAAAACAATTGGCGATTTTTTTTCTGTATGCAGAGATTTTGTGTAGTGGATTTTTGAAGCTTAATAACTCCCCGTGCCTTTTGTAAAAAATTCTTGAGATTTTGCAAGGAGATTTGTGTGTTAGGGGGAATGTTGCTAGAAATTTTCAGGAAAATCGGACCATTTTTTTCCGGAAATATGGCTCACTCCTTTAATATCTCCCGAATCAATCCGAAGACATAATAAAGGTAATGATAGCAATTGTCAAGGATGAAAACACTGTTGTTGTCTTTTTGTATGTAAGAATTTTATATAAAAATATACAGGATTCTGTGTAATTCTTGTACAATTTTTTTAAGAATTATACCTGATTATATAAGGAATTATAGTTGACATTAATTTCTACGACTTAACGGCCGACCTTGTTAAATTTAAGCAACTTAAATCATTTCTAAACTCACTTAATCCCTATATAAATTAAGGTGTTATCTTACACCAATTTGTTGTATGGCAGTAGGAGCTAGTTGAATCCTTTATGGCGTATCACTATTGGATATTTTTCTACTACTTTTCTAAATTTATCTGTAAGAAAAATGCTCTTGGGATATTGTAGGAGGACACCTCTGGCATATATTTATGCCATAAATTCATTTTTGTGTGTGGTGTATTCTTCCCAACGTCTCTCTTTACAGAATGAAGTGTTCGAGTACAGCGATGTCCAATCCGCGGCCCGCGGACCTCATTAATGTTTTTCTGCGGTCTTTTTTTAAAACTACTAATTATCTTGTATAGATTTTTATTATAATAAAATTTCACATGTATAGTTATACATTAGTATGATGTATAACACCTTATCACGTACACTCAGAAATTAAAATTTATTAAATATTTTTTAACAAAGCTTCAAATGTATAATATATATGTAGGTACAGTATATACTGTGTATATGTGTATTTAATCAGTATGTTTACAATAACAAATATTTTTAAATTGGTGTTTTGGTATAATGAAATTATTTTTCCTTAAATTTGCCCTAAATGTGTAATAAATGTCAAGCAATCGACACATTCTTTAAGTTATTAATACAACTTTCCAATAAACGATAAGAAATTTTATTGTTTTCTTTACGTTCTTTGGAAATAAGCCTAATAAAATTTTAATTAGAATTACACATTTACACGTGTATATAGATTTAAAATATCATTCCGTGTTTAGATTGTTAACGGGTTTAATTATGTTTTACTGTCAAGTTATTTGATTATAGTCAGCCACCAAGGTAAAGGTTCTATAGGTCATTTCAGAATAGAATGACCGTTAGTTAGTTCTTTTCTTTGACCTGTCAGCCATTTTTAATAAAGTTATCTCTGTTAATTAAGTCGTGGAAAATGCTTAAAAAATTTCGTAAATTGAGAGAAGAAATTAAAATTTTTATGAATGAAAAGGACCAGAATGTTCCTAAATTTATATGATGGACAGTGGTTTCTGAATTTATGTTTCCTTCCAAATATCACAATGAAATTAAACGAACTTAATAAGCTTGAAAACAAAGCATTCATAGCAAAACTCAAACTTTATGAATGTAAGTTAAAATCAAAAAGTACAAAAAGTAGTGAAAAAAAATTGAAAAGCAAATTTCACATTAGAATAAATACAAAACACTGTATAATTGTATATGTTTTGTTGTAAATAAACATGTGCGGCCCACATTGTATTTTTATTTTTGGTTTGGGCCCAGTAAACAATTTCGGTTGGAAAACACTCTGGAGTAGTGCATGCACGCTTGTTTATATACGGATCTCCCCTGCATTAAAATAGCCAAATTTTACACATTTATGCGTATATACATAAAATATAAAGTGTTCTACTTAAATTTTATAAAAATAACTTTATAATTTCCATATTTTTTGCACGTTAAAAAAAAGTAAATTGATTTTTATTCGTTTTTATTCTGCGTTGTTTTATTTTTTGTTCTAACCTCAATTCTCTCAGTAAATCAATGGTTCGTGTGTTAATTATTCTAAACAATTCTAATTTCTTATGCTATTTGTAATGGATAAACTGAAACGAATGAACGTAGAGGCCAGCGAATATATCTATATTAATGAATGAGCTTAATATATATATACCCTTTAATAGCGGAAAAATAAATAATTAATTAAGTACGTATTGGTATGAATATTAAATTTTACGGAATTATATTCGGGAGAATATATATTAAAATATTTTATTGACAGAGCATCGCATTTTAAGTTTCGCCGCAGAAAATTCTTTTTAAATAATTTATTTTTAGCTATAAATCGAAATTTCTCAGTAAATTTCCGTTTCGTGTGTCAACTTTTCTGATTGGCTTATAATTTTTCAAATTTTTCGGTTTGAAAGTTTAAAAAAGAGCATTTAATTGGCTAGATTCTCGAGGGATGGCAACATGTTTCCAGGAAGAAGAATATTTGTATTGTTTTTCTGATTTTTTTAGAAATATTTTAAAGAAAATTCACATAAAAATTGCGTTTTTTTACATTAAATAATAAAAATTTTAACGAAAAAATAAACAGGTAAGGGATGCAGGAACACTTGTAGAATTTGACCCATTTGGATCGTCTCCAAAGCACAAAATATATATGAAACAAGTACATGAGAAAATTAGATGAATGTAAATAATATATACAAACGTTTTAACCGTATAAAAATATATAAAATAAAATAAAAATCTATTTTTAAAACGGTTCAATAGGCTCGGGTTTCATACCAGCCAATGTGTTTTGAAATTCGAATTTTATTTACGAATAATTCTGTAACTACGGTAAATAATCTACGTCTACGTGCTCTACTTTCACTCCAACAGGAAAAAATTCAAAATGGCTGGCGTAATTTGCTTAAAATACAAATTAAAAAAAAAAAAAATAGCATCGAGTTGTATAACTTTCCCGGCGGAAAAGTTAAAATGTCGTGTGGCACCATCTGTTACGAGGTTTTATTTTCAAAAATTTTTATATTATTTATTATTATAAAATGGCAAAAAAGTTTAATTTTGAGAATGGAGATGGGTCTACCCTCTTATATATAAAAGTAAAATCGGTTGTGTAATGTGATTTATTGATTAATTCGACTATAATAAGGGTGCATAAAAACCTTTTCCTATCTGGGAATGATTAAAAATAACCTGTTTCTGGCTACTTCTCCATTGATCCGTGAATGTAACGCATACTGTGAAGCTCCTGTGTTACTTCACGAGCCCTG